>NW_028143387.1:0-112021 GCF_977018435.1 Lepisma saccharinum
ATCTCCCCGACGACGACTACAATCATGCAAAAATAGATTGTTTACTTTATTGTTATGAGAGTTTCCATGGTAACTAAGCATGAATATTACACATGGATTAAATTTTTCAAGATGAGACATTAGAAATCTTCGACCTGATTACATTGAGTGTAAAATCACTGCTGTATCTTCTATAGTAACGTAGATATGCGAGTTTGAAATTTTATATAATGTTTTTGTAAAACATGTTTCCAAGGATGTATTACATTGTTTCAACAATCAAAGTGGTTATTTCAAATCTCCACGACGACGGCTACAATCATGCACAAATAGATTGTTTACTTTATTGTTATGAGAGTTTAAATGGTAACTAAGCATGAATATTACACATGGATTAAATTTTTCTGGATGAGCCAATAGAAAGCTTCGACATGATTACATTGAGTGTAAAATCACTGCTGTATCTTCTATACTAACGTAGATATGCAAGTTTGAAATTTTATATAATGTTTTTGTAAAACATGTTTCCAAGGACGTATTACATTGTTTCAACAATCAAAGTGGTTATTTCAAATCTCCACGACGACGGCTACAATCATGCACAAATAGATTGTTTACTTTATTGTTATGAGAGTTTAAATGGTAACTAAGCATGAATATTACACATGGATTGAATTTTTCAAGATGAGCCATTAGAAAGCTTCGACCTGATTACATTGAGTGTAAAATCACTGCTGTATCTTCTATAGTAACGTAGATATGCGAGTTTGAAATTTTATATAATGTTTTTGTAAAACATGTTTCCAAGGATGTATTACATTGTTTCAACAATCAAAGTGGTTATTTCAAATCTCCACGACGACGTCTACAATCATGCACAAATAGATTGTTTACTTTATTGTTATGAGAGTTTCCATGGTAACTAAGCATGAATATTACACATGGATTAAATTTTTCTGGATGAGCCATTAGAGAGATTCGACCTGATTACATTGAGAGTAAAATCACTGTTTTATCTTCTATAGTAACGGAGATATGCGAGTTTGAAATTTTATATAATGTTTTGTAAATCATGTTTCCAAGGATGTATTACATTGTTTCAACAATCAAAGCGGTTATTTCAAATCTCCACGACGACGACTACAATCATGCACAAATAGATTGTTTACTTTATTGTTATGAGAGTTTCCATGGTAACTAAGTATGAATATTACAGATGGTATAAATTTTTCTGGATGAGCCAATAGAAAGCTTCGACCTGACTACATTGAGTGTAATATCACTGCTGTATCTTCTATAGTAACGGAGATATACGGGTTTGAAATTTTAGAATAATATTTTTGTAAAACATGTTTCCAAGGATGTATTACATTGTTTCAACTATCAAAGTGGATATTTCAAATCTCCACGACGACGACTACAATCATGCACAAATAGATTGTTTACTTTATTGTTATGAGAGTTTCCATGGCAACTAAGCATGAATATTACACATGGACTAAATTTTTCTGGATGAGCCAATAGAAAGCTTCGACATGATTACATTGAGTGTAAAATCACTGCTGTATCTTCTATAGTAACGTAGATATGCGAGTTTGAAATTTTATATAATGTTTTAGTAAAACAAGTTTCCAAGGATGTATTACATTGTTTCAACAATCAAAGTGGTTATTTCAAATCTCCGCGACGACGACTACAATCATGCAAAAATAGATTGTTTACTTTATTGTTATGAGAGTTTCCATGGTAACTAAGCATGAATATTACACATGGATTAAATTTTTCTGGATGAGCCAATAGAAAGCTTCGACATGATTACATTGAGTGTAAAATCACTGCTGTATCTTCTATACTAACGTAGATATGCAAGTTTGAAATTTTATATAATGTTTTTGTAAAACATGTTTCCAAGGACGTATTACATTGTTTCAACAATCAAAGTGGTTATTTCAAATCTCCACGACGACGGCTACAATCATGCACAAATAGATTGTTTCTTTATTGTTATGAGAGTTTAAATGGTAACTAAGCATGAATATTACACATGGATTGAATTTTTCAAGATGAGCCATTAGAAAGCTTCGACCTGATTACATTGAGTGTAAAATCACTGCTGTATCTTCTATAGTAACGTAGATATGCGAGTTTGAAATTTTATATAATGTTTTTGTAAAACATGTTTCCAAGGATGTATTACATTGTTTCAACAATCAAAGTGGTTATTTCAAATCTCCACGACGACGTCTACAATCATGCACAAATAGATTGTTTACTTTATTGTTATGAGAGTTTCCATGGTAACTAAGCATGAATATTACACATGGATTAAATTTTTCTGGATGGACCAATAGAAAGCTTCGACATGATTACATTGAGTGTACAATCACTGCTGTATCTTCTATAGTAACGGAGATATGCGAGTTTGAAATTTTATATAATGTTTTTGTAAAACATGTTTCCAAGGATGTATTACATTGTTTCAACAATCAAAGTGGTTATTTCAAATCTCCGCGACGACGACTACAATCATGCAAAAATAGATTGTTTACTTTATTGTTATGAGAGTTTCCATGGTAACTAAGCATGAATATTACACATGGATTAAATTTTTCTGGATGAGCCAATAGAAAGCTTCGACATGATTACATTGAGTGTAAAATCACTGCTGTATCTTCTATACTAACGTAGATATGCAAGTTTGAAATTTTATATAATGTTCTTGTAAAACATGTTTCCAAGGACGTATTACATTGTTTCAACAATCAAAGTGGTTATTTCAAATCTCCACGACGACGGCTACAATCATGCACAAATAGATTGTTTACTTTATTGTTATGAGAGTTTAAATGGTAACTAAGCATGAATATTACACATGGATTGAATTTTTCAAGATGAGCCATTAGAAAGCTTCGACCTGATTACATTGAGTGTAAAATCACTGCTGTATCTTCTATAGTAACGTAGATATGCGAGTTTGAAATTTTATATAATGTTTTTGTAAAACATGTTTCCAAGGATGTATTACATTGTTTCAACAATCAAAGTGGTTATTTCAAATCCCCACGACGACGACTACAATCATGCACAAATTGATTGTTTACTTTATTGTTATGAGAGTTTCCATGGCAACTAAGCATGAATATTTCACATGGACTAAATTTTTCTGGATGAGCCAATAGAAAGCTTCGACCTGATTACATTGAGTGTAAAATCACTGCTTTATCTTCTATAGTAACGGAGATATGCGAGTTTGAAATTTTATATAATGTTTTTGTAAAACATGTTTCCAAGGATGTGTTACATTGTTTCAACAATCAAAGTGGTTATACAAATCTCCACGACGGCGACTTCAATCATGCACAAATAGATTGTTTACTTTATTGTTATGAGAGTTTCCATGGTAACTAAGCATGAATATTACACATGGATTAAATTTTTCTGGATGAGCCAATAGAAAGCTTCGACATGATTACATTGAGTGTAAAATCACTGCTGTATATTCTATACTAACGTAGATATGCAAGTTTGAAATTTTATATAATGTTTTTGTAAAACATGTTTCCAAGGACGCATTACATTGTTTCAACAATCAAAGTGGTTATTTCAAATCTCCACGACGATTACTAAAATCATGCACAAAAATTTTGTTTGCTTTATTGTTATGAGAGTTTCCATGGTAACTAAGTATGAATATTACACATGGATTAAATTTTTCTGGATGAGCCAATAGAGATGTTCGACCTGATTACATTGAGTGTAAAATCACTGCTGTATTTTCCATACTAACGTAGATATGCAAGTTTGAAATTTTATATAATGTTTTTGTAAAACATGTTTCCAAGGACGTATTACATTGTTTCAACAATCAAAGTGGTTATTTCAAATCTCCACGACGACGACTACAATCATGCACAAATAGATTGTTTACTTTATTGTTATGAGAGTTTCCATGGCAACTAAGCATGAATATTGCACATGGACTAAATTTTTCTGGATGAGCCAATAGAAAGCTTCGACATGATTACATTGAGTGTAAAATCACTGCTGTGTCTTCTATAGTAACGTAGATATGCGAGTTTGAAATTTTATATAATGTTTTAGTAAAACAAGTTTCCAAGGATGTATTACATTGTTTCAACAATCAAAGTGGTTATTTCAAATCTCCACGACGACGACTAAAATCATGCACAAATTGATTGTTTACTTTATTGTTATGAGAGTTTCCATGGCAACTAAGCATGAATATTACACATGGACTAAATTTTTCTGGATGAGCCAATAGAGATGATCTTCCTGATTACATTGAGTGTAAAATCACTGCTGTATTTTCCATACTAACGTAGATATGCAAGTTTGAAATTTTATATAATGTTTTTGTAAAACATGTTTCCAAGGACGTATTACATTGT
Organism: Lepisma saccharinum; assembly: GCF_977018435.1. Classification (NCBI taxonomy): domain Eukaryota; kingdom Metazoa; phylum Arthropoda; class Insecta; order Zygentoma; family Lepismatidae; genus Lepisma; species Lepisma saccharinum. The sequence continues at coordinate 4,389 of NW_028143387.1, forward strand.
TTCAACAATCAAAGTGGTTATTTCAAATCTCCACGACGACGACTACAATCATGCACAAATAGATTGTTTACTTTATTGTTATGAGAGTTTCCATGGTAACTAAGCATGAATATTACACATGGATTAAATTTTTCTGGATGAGCCAATATAGATGTTCGACCTGATTATATTGAGAGTAAAATCACTGCTGTATCTTCTATAGTAACGAAGATATGCGGGTTTGAAATTTTATATAACGTTTTTGTAAAACATGTTTCCAAGGATGTATTACATTGTTTCAACAATCAAAGTGGTTATTTCAAATCTCCACGACGACGATTAGAATCATGCACAAATAGATTGTTTACTTTATTGTTATGAGAGTTTCCATGGTAACTAAGCATGAATATTACACATAGATTAAATTTTTCCAGATGAGCCATTAGAGAGCTTCGACCTGATTACATTGAGAGTAAAATCACTGCTTTATCTTCTATAGTAACGGAGATATGCGAGTTTGAAATTTTATATAATGTTTTTGTAAAACATGTTTCCAAGGATGTATTACATTGTTTCAACAATCAAAGTGGTTATTTCAAATCTCCACGACGACGACTACAATCATGCAAAAATACTTTTTTTACTTTATTGTTATGAGAGTTTCCATGGTAACTAAGCATGAATATTACACATGGATTAAATTTTTCCAGATGAGCCATTAGAGAGCGTCGACCTGATTATATTGAGAGTAAAATCACTGCTGTATCTTCTATAGTAACGGAGATATGCGGGTTTGAAACTTTATATAATGTTTTTGTAAAACATGTTTCCAAGGATGTATTACATTGTTTCAACAATCAAAGTGGTTATTTCAAATCTCCACGACGACGACTACAATCATGCACAAATAGATTGTTTACTTTATTGTTATGAGATTTTACATGGTAACTAAGCATGAATATTACACATGGATTAAATTTTTCCAGATGAGCCATTAGAGAGCTTCGACCTGATTATATTGAGAGTGAAATCACTGCTGTATCTTCTATAGTAACGGAGATATGCGGGTTTGAAATTTTATATAATGTTTTTGTAAAACATGTTTCCAAGGATGTATTACATTGTTTCAACAATCAAAGTGGTTATTTCAAATCTCCACGACGACGATTACAATCATGCACAAATAGATTGTTTACTTTATTGTTATGAGAGTTTCCATGGTAACTAAGCATGAATATTACACATGGATTAAATTTTTCCAGATGAGCCATTAGAGAGCTTCGACCTGATTACATTGAGACTAAAGTCACTGCTTTATCTTCTATAGTAACGGAGATATGCGAGTTTGAAATTTTATATAATGTTTTTGTAAAACATGTTTCCAAGGATGTATTACATTGTTTCAACAATCAAAGTGGTTATTTCAAATCTCCACTACGACGACTACAATCATGCAAAAATACATTGTTTACTTTATTGTTATGAGAGTTTCCATGGTAACTAAGCATGAATATTACACATGGATTAAATTTTTCCAGATGAGCCATTAGAGAGCTTCGACCTGATTACATTGAGACTAAAGTCACTGCTTTATCTTCTATAGTAACGGAGATATGCGAGTTTGAAATTTTATATAATGTTTTTGTAAAACATGTTTCCAAGGATGTATTACATTGTTTCAACAATCAAAGTGGTTATTTCAAATCTCCACTACGACGACTACAATCATGCAAAAATACATTGTTTACTTTATTGTTATGAGAGTTTCCATGGTAACTAAGCATGAATATTACACATGGATTAAATTTTTCCAGATGAGCCATTAGAGAGCTTCGACCTGATTATATTGAGAGTAAAATCACTGCTGTATCTTCTATAGTAACGGAGATATGCGAGTTTGAAATTTTATATAATGTTTTTGTAAAACATGTTTCCAAGGATGTATTACATTGTTTCAACAATCAAAGTGGTTATTTCAAATCTCCACGACGACGACTACAATCATGCACAAATAGATTGTTTACTTTATTGTTATGAGAGTTTCCATGGTAACTAAGCATGAATATTACACATGGATTAAATTTTTCTGGATGAGCCAATAGAAAGCTTCGACCTGATTACATTGAGTGTAATATCACTGCTGTATCTTCTATAGTAACGGAGATATGCGGGTTTGAAATTTTATATAATGTTTTTGTAAAACATGTTTCCAAGGATGTATTACATTGTTTCAACAATCAAAGTGGTTATTTCAAATCTCCACGACGACGACTACAATCATGCACAAATAGATTGTTTACTTTATTGTTATGAGAGTTTCCATGGTAACTAAGCATGAATATTACACATGGATTAAATTTTTCCAGATGAGCCATTAGAGAGCTTCGACCTGATTACATTGAGAGTAAAATCACTGCTTTATCTTCTATAGTAACGGAGATATGCGAGTTTGAAATTTTATATAATGTTTTTGTAAAACATGTTTCCAAGGATGTATTACATTGTTTCAACAATCATAGTGGTTATTGCAAATCTCCACGACGACGACTAAAATCATGCACAAATAGATTGTTTACTTTATTGTTATGAGAGTTTCCATGGTAACTAAGCATGAATATTACACATGGATTAAATTTTTCCAGATGAGCCATTAGAGAGCTTCGACCTGATTATATTGAGAGTAAAATCACTGCTGTATCTTCTATAGTAACGGAGATATGCGGGTTTGAAATTTTATATAATGTTTTTGTAAAACATGTTTCTAAGGATGCATAACATTGTTTCAACAATCAAAGTGGTTATTTCAAATCTCCACGACGACGACTACAATCATGCACAAATAGATTGTTTACTTTATTGTTATGAGAGTTTCCATGGTAACTAAGCATGACTATTACACATGGATTAAATTTTTCCAGATGAGCCATTAGAAAGCTTCGACCTGATTACATTGAGTGTAAAATCACTGCTGTATCTTCTATAGTAACGTAGATATGCGAGTTTGAAATTTTATATAATGTTTTTGTAAAACATGTTTCCAAGGATGTATTACATTGTTTCAACAATCAAAGTGGTTATTTCAAATCTCCACGACGACGACTACAATCATGCACAAATTGATTGTTTACTTTATTGTTATGAGAGTTTCCATGGCAACTAAGCATGAATATTTCACATGGACTAAATTTTTCTGGATGAGCCAATAGAGATGTTCGACCTGATTACATTGAGTGTAAAATCACTGCTGTGTCTTCTATAGTAACGTAGATATGCGAGTTTGAAATTTTATATAATGTTTTAGTAAAACAAGTTTCCAAGGATGTATTACATTGTTTCAACAATCAAAGTGGTTATTTCAAATCTCCACGACGACGTCTACAATCATGCACAAATAGATTGTTTACTTTATTGTTATGAGAGTTTCCATGGTAACTAAGCATGAATATTACACATGGATTAAATTTTTCTGGATGAGCCAATAGAAAGCTTCGACATGATTACATTGAGTGTAAAATCACTGCTGTATCTTCCACACTAACGTAGATATGCAAGTTTGAAATTTTATATAATGTTTTTGTAAAACATGTTTCCAAGGACATATTACATTGTTTCAACAATCAAAGTGGTTATTTCAAATCTCCACGACGACGACTACAATCATGCACAAATAGATTGTTTACTTTATTGTTATGAGAGTTTCCATGGTAAATAAGTATGAATATTACACATGGATTAAATTTTTCTGGATGAGCCATTAGAGAGATTCGACCTGATTACATTGAGAGTAAAATCACTGCTGTATCTTCTATAGTAACGGAGATATACGGGTTTGAAATTTTAGAATAATATTTTTGTAAAACATGTTTCCAAGGATGTATTACATTGTTTCAACTATCAAAGTGGATATTTCAAATCTCCACGACGACGACTACAATCATGCACAAATAGATTGTTTACTTTATTGTTATGAGAGTTTCCATGGCAACTAAGCATGAATATTACACATGGACTAAATTTTTCTGGATGAGCCAATAGAAAGCTTCGACATGATTACATTGAGTGTAAAATCACTGCTGTATCTTCTATAGTAACGTTGATATGCGAGTTTGAAATTTTATATAATGTTTTAGTAAAACAAGTTTCCAAGGATGTATTACATTGTTTCAACAATCAAAGTGGTTATTTCAAATCTCCACGACGACGACAACAATCATGCACAAATAGACTGTTTACTTTATTGTTATGAGAGTTTCAATGGTAACTAAGCATGAATATTACACATGGATTAAATTTTTCTGGATGAGCCAATAGAAAGCTTCGACATGATTACATTGAGTGTAAAATCACTGCTGTATCTTCTATAGTAACGGAGATATGCGAGTTTGAAATTTTATATAATGTTTTTGTAAAACATGTTTCCAAGGATGTATTACATTGTTTCAACAATCAAAGTGGTTATTTCAAATCACCCCGACGACGACTACAATCATGCAAAAATAGATTGTTTACTTTATTGTTATGAGAGTTTCCATGGTAACTAAGCATGAATATTACACATGGATTAAATTTTTCAAGATGAGCCAATAGAAAGCTTCGACATGATTACATTGAGTGTAAAATCACTGCTGTATCTTCTATACTAACGTAGATATGCAAGTTTGAAATTTTATATAATGTTTTTGTAAAACATGTTTCCAAGGACGTATTACATTGTTTCAACAATCAAAGTGGTTATTTCAAATCTCCACGACGACGGCTACAATCATGCACAAATAGATTGTTTACTTTATTGTTATGAGAGTTTAAATGGTAACTAAGCATGAATATTACACATGGATTGAATTTTTCAAGATGAGCCATTAGAAAGCTTCGACCTGATTACATTGAGTGTAAAATCACTGCTGTATCTTCTATAGTAACGTAGATATGCGAGTTTGAAATTTTATATAATGTTTTTGTAAAACATGTTTCCAAGGATGTATTACATTGTTTCAACAATCAAAGTGGTTATTTCAAATCTCCACGACGACGTCTACAATCATGCACAAATAGATTGTTTACTTTATTGTTATGAGAGTTTCCATGGTAACTAAGCATGAATATTACACATGGATTAAATTTTTCTGGATGAGCCATTAGAGAGATTCGACCTGATTACATTGAGAGTAAAATCACTGTTTTATCTTCTATAGTAACGGAGATATGCGAGTTTGAAATTTTATATAATGTTTTGTAAATCATGTTTCCAAGGATGTATTACATTGTTTCAACAATCAAAGCGGTTATTTCAAATCTCCACGACGACGACTACAATCATGCACAAATAGATTGTTTACTTTATTGTTATGAGAGTTTCCATGGTAACTAAGTATGAATATTACAGATGGTATAAATTTTTCTGGATGAGCCAATAGAAAGCTTCGACCTGACTACATTGAGTGTAATATCACTGCTGTATCTTCTATAGTAACGGAGATATACGGGTTTGAAATTTTAGAATAATATTTTTGTAAAACATGTTTCCAAGGATGTATTACATTGTTTCAACTATCAAAGTGGATATTTCAAATCTCCACGACGACGACTACAATCATGCACAAATAGATTGTTTACTTTATTGTTATGAGAGTTTCCATGGCAACTAAGCATGAATATTACACATGGACTAAATTTTTCTGGATGAGCCAATAGAAAGCTTCGACATGATTACATTGAGTGTAAAATCACTGCTGTATCTTCTATAGTAACGTAGATATGCGAGTTTGAAATTTTATATAATGTTTTAGTAAAACAAGTTTCCAAGGATGTATTACATTGTTTCAACAATCAAAGTGGTTATTTCAAATCTCCGCGACGACGACTACAATCATGCAAAAATAGATTGTTTACTTTATTGTTATGAGAGTTTCCATGGTAACTAAGCATGAATATTACACATGGATTAAATTTTTCTGGATGAGCCAATAGAAAGCTTCGACATGATTACATTGAGTGTAAAATCACTGCTGTATCTTCTATACTAACGTAGATATGCAAGTTTGAAATTTTATATAATGTTTTTGTAAAACATGTTTCCAAGGACGTATTACATTGTTTCAACAATCAAAGTGGTTATTTCAAATCTCCACGACGACGGCTACAATCATGCACAAATAGATTGTTTCTTTATTGTTATGAGAGTTTAAATGGTAACTAAGCATGAATATTACACATGGATTGAATTTTTCAAGATGAGCCATTATAAAGCTTCGACCTGATTACATTGAGTGTAAAATCACTGCTGTATCTTCTATAGTAACGCAGATATGCGAGTTTGAAATTTTATATAATGTTTTTGTAAAACATGTTTCCAAGGATGTATTACATTGTTTCAACAATCAAAGTGGTTATTTCAAATCTCCACGACGACGTCTACAATCATGCACAAATAGATTGTTTACTTTATTGTTATGAGAGTTTCCATGGTAACTAAGCATGAATATTACACATGGATTAAATTTTTCTGGATGGACCAATAGAAAGCTTCGACATGATTACATTGAGTGTACAATCACTGCTGTATCTTCTATAGTAACGGAGATATGCGAGTTTGAAATTTTATATAATGTTTTTGTAAAACATGTTTCCAAGGATGTATTACATTGTTTCAACAATCAAAGTGGTTATTTCAAATCTCCGCGACGACGACTACAATCATGCAAAAATAGATTGTTTACTTTATTGTTATGAGAGTTTCCATGGTAACTAAGCATGAATATTACACATGGATTAAATTTTTCTGGATGAGCCAATAGAAAGCTTCGACATGATTACATTGAGTGTAAAATCACTGCTGTATCTTCTATACTAACGTAGATATGCAAGTTTGAAATTTTATATAATGTTCTTGTAAAACATGTTTCCAAGGACGTATTACATTGTTTCAACAATCAAAGTGGTTATTTCAAATCTCCACGACGACGGCTACAATCATGCACAAATAGATTGTTTACTTTATTGTTATGAGAGTTTAAATGGTAACTAAGCATGAATATTACACATGGATTGAATTTTTCAAGATGAGCCATTAGAAAGCTTCGACCTGATTACATTGAGTGTAAAATCACTGCTGTATCTTCTATAGTAACGTAGATATGCGAGTTTGAAATTTTATATAATGTTTTTGTAAAACATGTTTCCAAGGATGTATTACATTGTTTCAACAATCAAAGTGGTTATTTCAAATCCCCACGACGACGACTACAATCATGCACAAATTGATTGTTTACTTTATTGTTATGAGAGTTTCCATGGCAACTAAGCATGAATATTTCACATGGACTAAATTTTTCTGGATGAGCCAATAGAAAGCTTCGACCTGATTACATTGAGTGTAAAATCACTGCTTTATCTTCTATAGTAACGGAGATATGCGAGTTTGAAATTTTATATAATGTTTTTGTAAAACATGTTTCCAAGGATGTGTTACATTGTTTCAACAATCAAAGTGGTTATACAAATCTCCACGACGGCGACTTCAATCATGCACAAATAGATTGTTTACTTTATTGTTATGAGAGTTTCCATGGTAACTAAGCATGAATATTACACATGGATTAAATTTTTCTGGATGAGCCAATAGAAAGCTTCGACATGATTACATTGAGTGTAAAATCACTGCTGTATATTCTATACTAACGTAGATATGCAAGTTTGAAATTTTATATAATGTTTTTGTAAAACATGTTTCCAAGGACGCATTACATTGTTTCAACAATCAAAGTGGTTATTTCAAATCTCCACGACGATTACTAAAATCATGCACAAAAATTTTGTTTGCTTTATTGTTATGAGAGTTTCCATGGTAACTAAGTATGAATATTACACATGGATTAAATTTTTCTGGATGAGCCAATAGAGATGTTCGACCTGATTACATTGAGTGTAAAATCACTGCTGTATTTTCCATACTAACGTAGATATGCAAGTTTGAAATTTTATATAATGTTTTTGTAAAACATGTTTCCAAGGACGTATTACATTGTTTCAACAATCAAAGTGGTTATTTCAAATCTCCACGACGACGACTACAATCATGCACAAATAGATTGTTTACTTTATTGTTATGAGAGTTTCCATGGCAACTAAGCATGAATATTGCACATGGACTAAATTTTTCTGGATGAGCCAATAGAAAGCTTCGACATGATTACATTGAGTGTAAAATCACTGCTGTGTCTTCTATAGTAACGTAGATATGCGAGTTTGAAATTTTATATAATGTTTTAGTAAAACAAGTTTCCAAGGATGTATTACATTGTTTCAACAATCAAAGTGGTTATTTCAAATCTCCACGACGACGACTAAAATCATGCACAAATTGATTGTTTACTTTATTGTTATGAGAGTTTCCATGGCAACTAAGCATGAATATTACACATGGACTAAATTTTTCTGGATGAGCCAATAGAGATGATCTTCCTGATTACATTGAGTGTAAAATCACTGCTGTATTTTCCATACTAACGTAGATATGCAAGTTTGAAATTTTATATAATGTTTTTGTAAAACATGTTTCCAAGGACGTATTACATTGTTTCAACAATCAAAGTGGTTATTTCAAATCTCCACGACGACGACTACAATCATGCACAAATAGATTGTTTACTTTATTGTTATGAGAGTTTCCATGGTAACTAAGCATGAATATTACACATGGATTAAATTTTTCTGGATGAGCCAATATAGATGTTCGACCTGATTATATTGAGAGTAAAATCACTGCTGTATCTTCTATAGTAACGAAGATATGCGGGTTTGAAATTTTATATAATGTTTTTGTAAAACATGTTTCCAAGGATGCATAACATTGTTACAACAATCAAAGTGATTATTTCAAATCTCCACGACGACGACTACAATCATGCACAAATAGATTGTTTACTTTATTGTTATGAGAGTTTCCATGGTAACTAAGCATGAATATTACACATGGATTAAATTTTTCCAGATGAGCCATTAGAGAGCTTCGACCTGATTATATTGAGAGTAAAATCACTGCTGTATCTTCTATAGTAACGGAGATATGCGGGTTTGAAATTTTATATAACGTTTTTGTAAAACATGTTTCCAAGGATGTATTACATTGTTTCAACAATCAAAGTGGTTATTTCAAATCTCCACGACGACGATTAGAATCATGCACAAATAGATTGTTTACTTTATTGTTATGAGAGTTTCCATGGTAACTAAGCATGAATATTACACATAGATTAAATTTTTCCAGATGAGCCATTAGAGAGCTTCGACCTGATTACATTGAGAGTAAAATCACTGCTTTATCTTCTATAGTAACGGAGATATGCGAGTTTGAAATTTTATATAATGTTTTTGTAAAACATGTTTCCAAGGATGTATTACATTGTTTCAACAATCAAAGTGGTTATTTCAAATCTCCACGACGACGATTACAATCATGCACAAATAGATTGTTTACTTTATTGTTATGAGAGTTTCCATGGTAACTAAGCATGAATATTACACATGGATTAAATTTTTCCAGATGAGCCATTAGAGAGCTTCGACCTGATTACATTGAGACTAAAGTCACTGCTTTATCTTCTATAGTAACGGAGATATGCGAGTTTGAAATTTTATATAATGTTTTTGTAAAACATGTTTCCAAGGATGTATTACATTGTTTCAACAATCAAAGTGGTTATTTCAAATCTCCACTACGACGACTACAATCATGCAAAAATACATTGTTTACTTTATTGTTATGAGAGTTTCCATGGTAACTAAGCATGAATATTACACATGGATTAAATTTTTCCAGATGAGCCATTAGAGAGCTTCGAGCTGATTACATTGAGAGTAAAATCACTGCTTTATCTTCTATAGTAACGGAGATATGCGAGTTTGAAATTTTATATAATGTTTTTGTAAAACATGTTTCCAGGGATGTATTACATTGTTTCAACAATCAAAGTGGTTATTTCAAATCTCCACGACGACGATTACAATCATGCACAAATAGATTGTTTACTTTATTGTTATGAGAGTTTCCATGGTAACTAAGCGTGAATATTACACATGGATTAAATTTTTCCAGATGAACCATTAGAGAGCTTCGACCCGATTACATTGAGAGTAAAATCACTGCTTTATCTTATATAGTAACGGAGATATGCGAGTTCGAAATTTTATATAATGTTTTTGTAAAACATGTTTCCAAGGAAGTATTACATTGTTTCAACAATCATAGTGGTTATTTCAAATCTCCACGACGACGACTAAAATCATGCACAAATAGATTGTTTACTTTATTGTTATGAGAGTTTCCATGGTAACTAAGCATGAATATTACACATGGATTAAACTTTTCCAGATGAGCCATTAGAGAGCTTCGACCTGATTATATTGAGAGTAAAATCACTGCTGTATCTTCTATAGTAACGGAGATATGCGGGTTTGAAATTTTATATAATGTTTTTGTAAAACATGTTTCTAAGGATGCATAACATTGTTTCAACAATCAAAGTGGTTATTTCAAATCTCCACGACGACGACTACAATCATGCACAAATAGATTGTTTACTTTATTGTTATGAGAGTTTCCATGGTAACTAAGCATGACTATTACACATGGATTAAATTTTTCCAGATGCGCCATTAGAAAGCTTCGACCTGATTACATTGAGTGTAAAATCACTGCTGTATCTTCTATAGTAACGTAGATATGCGAGTTTGAAATTTTATATAATGTTTTTGTAAAACATGTTTCCAAGGATGTATTACATTGTTTCAACAATCAAAGTGGTTATTTCAAATCTCCACGACGACGACTACAATCATGCACAAATAGATTGTTTACTTTATTGTTATGAGAGTTTCCATGGTAACTAAGCATGAATATTACACATGGATTAAATTTTTCCAGATGAGCCATTAGAGAGCTTCGACCTGATTACATTGAGAGTAAAATCACTGCTTTATCTTCTATAGTAACGGAGATATGCGAGTTTGAAATTTTATATAATGTTTTTGTAAAACATGTTTCCAAGGATGTATTACATTGTTTCAACAATCAAAGTGGTTATTTCAAATCTCCACGACGACGATTACAATCATGCACAAATAGATTGTTTACTTTATTGTTATGAGAGTTTCCATGGTAACTAAGCATGAATATTACACATGGATTAAATTTTTCCAGATGAACCATTAGAGAGCTTCGACCCGATTACATTGAGAGTAAAATCACTGCTTTATCTTATATAGTAACGGAGATATGCGAGTTCGAAATTTTATATAATGTTTTTGTAAAACATGTTTCCAAGGAAGTATTACATTGTTTCAACAATCATAGTGGTTATTTCAAATCTCCACGACGACGACTAAAACCATGCACAAATAGATTGTTTACTTTATTGTTATGAGAGTTTCCATGGTAACTAAGCATGAATATTACACATGGATTAAATTTTTCCAGATGAGCCATTAGAGAGCTTCGACCTGATTATATTGAGAGTAAAATCACTGCTGTATCTTCTATAGTAACGGAGATATGCGGGTTTGAAATTTTAGATAATGTTTTTGTAAAACATGTTTCTAAGGATGCATAACATTGTTTCAACAATCAAAGTGGTTATTTCAAATCTCCACGACGACGACTACAATCATGCACAAATAGATTGTTTACTTTATTGTTATGAGAGTTTCCATGGTAACTAAGCATGACTATTACACATGGATTAAATTTTTCCAGATGAGCCATTAGAAAGCTTCGACCTGATTACATTGAGTGTAAAATCACTGCTGTATCTTCTATAGTAACGTAGATATGCGAGTTTGAAATTTTATATAATGTTTTTGTAAAACATGTTTCCAAGGATGTATTACATTGTTTCAACAATCAAAGTGGTTATTTCAAATCTCCACGACGACGACTACAATCATGCACAAATTGATTGTTTACTTTATTGTTATGAGAGTTTCCATGGCAACTAAGCATGAATATTTCACATGGACTAAATTTTTCTGGATGAGCCAATAGAGATGTTCGACCTGATTACATTGAGCGTAAAATCACTGCTGTGTCTTCTATAGTAACGTAGATATGCGAGTTTGAAATTTTATATAATGTTTTAGTAAAACAAGTTTCCAAGGATGTATTACATTGTTTCAACAATCAAAGTGGTTATTTCAAATCTCCACGACGACGTCTACAATCATGCACAAATAGATTGTTTACTTTATTGTTATGAGAGTTTCCATGGTAACTAAGCATGAATATTACACATGGATTAAATTTTTCTGGATGAGCCAATAGAAAGCTTCGACATGATTACATTGAGTGTAAAATCACTGCTGTATCTTCCACACTAACGTAGATATGCAAGTTTGAAATTTTATATAATGTTTTTGTAAAACATGTTTCCAAGGACATAATACATTGTTTCAACAATCAAAGTGGTTATTTCAAATCTCCACGACGACGACTACAATCATGCACAAATAGATTGTTTACTTTATTGTTATGAGAGTTTCCATGGTAAATAAGTATGAATATTACACATGGATTAAATTTTTCTGGATGAGCCATTAGAGAGATTCGACCTGATTACATTGAGAGTAAAATCACTGTTTTATCTTCTATAGTAACGGAGATATGCGAGTTTGAAATTTTATATAATGTTTTGTAAATCATGTTTCCAAGGATGTATTACATTGTTTCAACAATCAAAGCGGTTATTTCAAATCTCCACGACGACGACTACAATCATGCACAAATAGATTGTTTACTTTATTGTTATGAGAGTTTCCATGGTAACTAAGTATGAATATTACAGATGGTATAAATTTTTCTGGATGAGCCAATAGAAAGCTTCGACCTGACTACATTGAGTGTAATATCACTGCTGTATCTTCTATAGTAACGGAGATATACGGGTTTGAAATTTTAGAATAATATTTTTGTAAAACATGTTTCCAAGGATGTATTACATTGTTTCAACTATCAAAGTGGATATTTCAAATCTCCACGACGACGACTACAATCATGCACAAATAGATTGTTTACTTTATTGTTATGAGAGTTTCCATGGCAACTAAGCATGAATATTACACATGGACTAAATTTTTCTGGATGAGCCAATAGAAAGCTTCGACATGATTACATTGAGTGTAAAATCACTGCTGTATCTTCTATAGTAACGTAGATATGCGAGTTTGAAATTTTATATAATGTTTTAGTAAAACAAGTTTCCAAGGATGTATTACATTGTTTCAACAATCAAAGTGGTTATTTCAAATCTCCACGACGACGACTACAATCATGCACAAATAGACTGTTTACTTTATTGTTATGAGAGTTTCAATGGTAACTAAGCATGAATATTACACATGGATTAAATTTTTCTGGATGAGCCAATAGAAAGCTTCGACATGATTACATTGAGTGTAAAATCACTGCTGTATCTTCTATAGTAACGGAGATATGCGAGTTTGAAATTTTATATAATGTTTTTGTAAAACATGTTTCCAAGGATGTATTACATTGTTTCAACAATCAAAGTGGTTATTTCAAATCTCCGCGACGACGACTACAATCATGCAAAAATAGATTGTTTACTTTATTGTTATGAGAGTTTCCATGGTAACTAAGCATGAATATTACACATGGATTAAATTTTTCAAGATGAGACATTAGAAATCTTCGACCTGATTACATTGAGTGTAAAATCACTGCTGTATCTTCTATGGTAACGTAGATATGCGAGTTTGAAATTTTATATAATGTTTTTGTAAAACATGTTTCCAAGGATGTATTACATTGTTTCAACAATCAAAGTGGTTATTTCAAATCTCCACGACGACGGCTACAATCATGCACAAATAGATTGTTTACTTTATTGTTATGAGAGTTTAAATGGTAACTAAGCATGAATATTACACATGGATTGAATTTTTCAAGATGAGCCATTAGAAAGCTTCGACCTGATTACATTGAGTGTAAAATCACTGCTGTATCTTCTATAGTAACGTAGATATGCGAGTTTGAAATTTTATATAATGTTTTTGTAAAACATGTTTCCAAGGATGTATTACATTGTTTCAACAATCAAAGTGGTTATTTCAAATCTCCACGACGACGTCTACAATCATGCACAAATAGATTGTTTACTTTATTGTTATGAGAGTTTCCATGGTAACTAAGCATGAATATTACACATGGATTAAATTTTTCTGGATGAGCCAATAGAAAGCTTCGACATGATTACATTGAGTGTAAAATCACTGCTGTATCTTCCATACTAACGTAGATATGCAAGTTTGAAATTTTATATAATGTTTTTGTAAAACATGTTTCCAAGGACATATTACATTGTTTCAACAATCAAAGTGGTTATTTCAAATCTCCACGACGACGACTACAATCATGCACAAATAGATTGTTTACTTTATTGTTATGAGAGTTTCCATGGTAATTAAGTATGAATATTACACATGGATTAAATTTTTCTGGATGAGCCATTAGAGAGATTCGACCTGATTACATTGAGAGTAAAATCACTGTTTTATCTTCTATAGTAACGGAGATATGCGAGTTTGAAATTTTATATAATGTTTTGTAAATCATGTTTCCAAGGATGTATTACATTGTTTCAACAATCAAAGCGGTTATTTCAAATCTCCACGACGACGACTACAATCATGCTCAAATAGATTGTTTACTTTATTGTTATGAGAGTTTCCATGGTAACTAAGTATGAATATTACAGATGGTAAAAATTTTTCTGGATGAGCCAATAGAAAGCTTCTACCTGACTACATTGAGTGTAATATCACTGCTGTATCTTCTATAGTAACGGAGATATACGGGTTTGAAATTTTAGAATAATATTTTTGTAAAACATGTTTCCAAGGATGTATTACATTGTTTCAACTATCAAAGTGGATATTTCAAATCTCCACGACGACGACTACAATCATGCACAAATAGATTGTTTACTTTATTGTTATGAGAGTTTCCATGGCAACTAAGCATGAATATTACACATGGACTAAATTTTTCTGGATGAGCCAATAGAAAGCTTCGACATGATTACATTGAGTGTAAAATCACTGCTGTATCTTCTATAGTAACGTAGATATGCGAGTTTGAAATTTTATATAATGTTTTAGTAAAACAAGTTTCCAAGGATGTATTACATTGTTTCAACAATCAAAGTGGTTATTTCAAATCTCCACGACGACGACTACAATCATGCACAAATAGACTGTTTACTTTATTGGTATGAGAGTTTCAATGGTACCTAAGCATGAATATTACACATGGATTAAATTTTTCTGGATGAGCCAATAGAAAGCTTCGACATGATTACATTGAGTGTAAAATCACTGCTGTATCTTCTATAGTAACGGAGATATGCGAGTTTGAAATTTTATATAATGTTTTTGTAAAACATGTTTCCAAGGATGTATTACATTGTTTCAACAATCAAAGTGGTTATTTCAAATCTCCGCGACGACGACTACAATCATGCAAAAATAGATTGTTTACTTTATTGTTATGAGAGTTTCCATGGTAACTAAGCATGAATATTACACATGGATTAAATTTTTCTGGATGAGCCAATAGAAAGCTTCGACATGATTACATTGAGTGTAAAATCACTGCTGTATCTTCTATACTAACGTGGATATGCAAGTTTGAAATTTTATATAATGTTTTTGTAAAACCTGTTTCCAAGGACGTATTACATTGTTTCAACAATCAAAGTGGTTATTTCAAATCTCCACGACGACGGCTACAATCATGCACAAATAGATTGTTTACTTTATTGTTATGAGAGTTTCCATGGTAATTAAGTATGAATATTACACATGGATTAAATTTTTCTGGATGAACCATTAGAGAGATTCGACCTGATTACATTGAGAGTAAAATCACTGTTTTATCTTCTATAGTAACGGAGATATGCGAGTTTGAAATTTTATATAATGTTTTGTAAATCATGTTTCCAAGGATGTATTACATTGTTTCAACAATCAAAGCGGTTATTTCAAATCTCCACGACGACGACTACAATCATGCACAAATAGATTGTTTACTTTATTGTTATGAGAGTTTCCATGGCAACTAAGCATGAATATTACACATGGACTAAATTTTTCTGGATGAGCCAATAGAAAGCTTCGACATGATTACATTGAGTGTAAAATCACTGCTGTATCTTCTATAGTAACGTAGATATGCGAGTTTGAAATTTTATATAATGTTTTAGTAAAACAAGTTTCCAAGGATGTATTACATTGTTTCAACAATCAAAGTGGTTATTTCAAATCTCCACGACGACGACTACAATCATGCACAAATAGACTGTTTACTTTATTGTTATGAGAGTTTCCATGGTAATTAAGTATGAATATTACACATGGATTAAATTTTTCTGGATGAACCATTAGAGAGATTCGACCTGATTACATTGAGAGTAAAATCACTGTTTTATCTTCTATAGTAACGGAGATATACTGGTTTGAAATTTTAGAATAATATTTTTGTAAAACATGTTTCCAAGGATGTATTACATTGTTTCAACTATCAAAGTGGATATTTCAAATCTCCACGACGACGACTACAATCAAGCACAAATAGATTGTTTACTTTATTGTTATGAGAGTTTCCATGGCAACTAAGCATGAATATTACACATGGACTAAATTTTTCTGGATGAGCCAATAGAAAGCTTCGACATGATTACATTGAGTGTAAAATCACTGCTGTATCTTCTATAGTAACGTAGATATGCGAGTTTGAAATTTTATATAATGTTTTAGTAAAACAAGTTTCCAAGGATGTATTACATTGTTTCAACAATCAAAGTGGTTATTTCAAATCTCCACGACGACGACTACAATCATGCACAAATAGACTGTTTACTTTATTGTTATGAGAGTTTCAATGGTAACTAAGCATGAATATTACACATGGATTAAATTTTTCTGGATGAGCCAATAGAAAGCTTCGACATGATTACATTGAGTGTACAATCACTGCTGTATCTTCTATAGTAACGGAGATATGCGAGTTTGAAATTTTATATAATGTTTTTGTAAAACATGTTTCCAAGGATGTATTACATTGTTTCAACAATCAAAGTGGTTATTTCAAATCTCCGCGACGACGACTACAATCATGCAAAAATAGATTGTTTACTTTATTGTTATGAGAGTTTCCATGGTAACTAAGCATGAATATTACACATGGATTAAATTTTTCTGGATGAGCCAATAGAAAGCTTCGACATGATTACATTGAGTGTAAAATCACTGCTGTATCTTCTATACTAACGTAGATATGCAAGTTTGAAATTTTATATAATGTTTTTGTAAAACATGTTTCCAAGGACGTATTACATTGTTTCAACAATCAAAGTGGTTATTTCAAATCTCCACGACGACGGCTACAATCATGCACAAATAGATTGTTTACTTTATTGTTATGAGAGTTTAAATGGTAACTAAGCATGAATATTACACATGGATTGAATTTTTCAAGATGAGCCATTAGAAAGCTTCGACCTGATTACATTGAGTGTAAAATCACTGCTGTATCTTCTATAGTAACGTAGATATGCGAGTTTGAAATTTTATATAATGTTTTTGTAAAACATGTTTCCAGGGATTTATTACATTGTTTCAACAATCAAAGTGGTTATTTCAAATCCCCACGACGACGACTACAATCATGCACAAATTGATTGTTTACTTTATTGTTATGAGAGTTTCCATGGCAACTAAGCATGAATATTTCACATGGACTAAATTTTTCTGGATGAGCCAATAGAAAGCTTCGACCTGATTACATTGAGTGTAAAATCACTGCTTTATCTTCTATAGTAACGGAGATATGCGAGTTTGAAATTTTATATAATGTTTTTGTAAAACATGTTTCCAAGGATGTGTTACATTGTTTCAACAATCAAAGTGGTTATTTCAAATCTCCACGACGGCGACTTCAATCATGCACACATAGATTGTTTACTTTAATGTTATGAGAGTTTCCATGGTAACTAAGCATGAATATTACACATGGATTAAATTTTTCCAGATGAGCCAATAGAAAGCTTCGACCTGATTACATTGAGTGTAAAATCACTGCTGTATCTTCTATAGTAACGGAGATATGCGAGTTCGAAATTTTATATAATGTTTTTGTAAAACATGTTTCCAAGGATGTATTACATTGTTTCAACAATCAAAGTGGTTATTTCAAATCTTCACGACGACGACTAATATCATGCACAAATAGATTGTTTACTTTATTGTTATGAGAGTTTCCATGGTAACTAAGCATGAATATTACACATGGATTAAATTTTTCCAGATGAGCCAATAGAAAGCTTCGACCTGATTACATTGAGTGTTAATCACTGCTGTATCTTCTATAGTAACGGAGATATGCGAGTTCGAAATTTTATATAATGTTTTTGTAAAACATGTTTCCAAGGATGTATTACATTGTTTCAACAATCAAAGTGGTTATTTCAAATCTCCACGACGACGACTACAATCATGCACAAATAGATTGTTTACTTTATTGTTATGAGAGTTTCCATGGTAACTAAGCATGAATATTACACATGGATTAAACTTTTATAGATGAGCCATTAGAGAGCTTCGACCTGATTATATTGAGAGTAAAATCACTGCTGTATCTTCTATAGTAACGGAGATATGCGGGTTTGAAATTTTATATAATGTTTTTGTAAAACATGTTTCCAAGGATGTATTACATTGTTTCAACAATCAAAGTGGTTATTTCAAATCTCCACGACGACCACTACAATCATGCACAAATAGATTGTTTACTTTATTGTTATGAGAGTTTCCATGGTAACTAAGCAAGAATATTACACATGGATTAAATTTTTCTGGATGAGCCAATAGAAAGCTTTGACCTGATTACATTGAGTGTAAAATCACTGCTGTATCTTCTATAGTAACGGAGATATGCGAGTTCGAAATTTTATATAATGTTTTTGTAAAACATGTTTCCAAGGATGTATTACATTTTTTCAACAATCAAAGTGGTTATTTCAAATCTCCACGACGACGATTACAATCATGCACAAATAGATTGTTTACTTTATTGTTATGAGAGTTTCCATGGTAACTAAGCATGAATATTACACATGGATTAAACTTTTCCAGATGAGCCATTATAGAGATTCGACCTGATTACATTGAGAGTAAAATCACTGCTTTATCTTCTATAGTAACGGAGATATGCGAGTTCGAAATTTTATATAATGTTTTTGTAAAACATGTTTCCAAGGATGTATTACATTGTTTCAACAATCAAAGTGGTTATTTCAAATCTTCACGACGACGACTACAATCATGCACAAATAGATTATTTACTTTATTGTTATGAGAGTTTCCATGGTAACTAATCATGAATATTACACATGGATTAAATTTTTCCAGATGAGCCAATAGAGATGTTCGACCTGATTACATTGAGTGTAAAATCACTGCTGTATCTTCTATAGTAACGTAGATATGCGAGTTTGAAATTTTATATAATGTTTTTGTAAAACATATTTCCAAGGATGTATTACATTGTTTCAACAATCAAAGTGGTTATTTCAAATCTCCACGACGACGACTACAATCATGCACAAATTGATTGTTTACTTTATTGTTATGAGAGTTTCCATGGCAAATAAGCATGAATATTACACATGGACTAAATTTTTCTGGATGAGCCAATAGAGATGTTCGACCTGATTACATTGAGTGTAAAATCACTGCTGTATTTTCCATACTAACGTAGATATGCAAGTTTGAAATTTTATATAATGTTTTTGTAAAACATGTTTCCAAGGACGTATTACATTGTTTCAACAATCAAAGTGGTTATTTCAAATCTCCACGACGACGACTACAATCATGCACAAATAGATTGTTTACTTTATTGTTATGAGAGTTTCCATGGCAACTAAGCATGAATATTGCACATGGACTAAATTTTTCTGGATGAGCCAATAGAAAGCTTCGACATGATTACATTGAGTGTAAAATCACTGCTGTGTCTTCTATAGTAACGTAGATATGCGAGTTTGAAATTTTATATAATGTTTTAGTAAAACAAGTTTCCAAGGATGTATTACATTGTTTCAACAATCAAAGTGGTTATTTCAAATCTCCACGACGACGACTAAAATCATGCACAAATTGATTGTTTACTTTATTGTTATGAGAGTTTCCATGGCAACTAAGCATGAATATTACACATGGACTAAATTTTTCTGGATGAGCCAATAGAGATGTTCTTCCTGATTACATTGAGTGTAAAATCACTGCTGTATTTTCCATACTAACGTAGATATGCAAGTTTGAAATTTTATATAATGTTTTTGTAAAACATGTTTCCAAGGACGTATTACATTGTTTCAACAATCAAAGTGGTTATTTCAAATCTCCACGACGACGACTACAATCATGCACAAATAGATTGTTTACTTTATTGTTATGAGAGTTTCCATGGTAACTAAGCATGAATATTACACATGGATTAAATTTTTCTGGATGAGCCAATAGAGATGTTCGACCTGATTATATTGAGAGTAAAATCACTGCTGTATCTTCTATAGTAACGAAGATATGCGGGTTTGAAATTTTATATAATGTTTTTGTAAAACATGTTTCCAAGGATGCATAACATTGTTACAACAATCAAAGTGGTTATTTCAAATCTCCACGACGACGACTACAATCATGCACAAATAGATTGTTTACTTTATTGTTATGAGAGTTTCCATGGTAACTAAGCATGAATATTACACATGGATTAAATTTTTCCAGATGAGCCATTAGAGAGCTTCGACCTGATTATATTGAGAGTAAAATCACTGCTGTATCTTCTATAGTAACGGAGATATGCGGGTTTGAAATTTTATATAACGTTTTTGTAAAACATGTTTCCAAGGATGTATTACATTGTTTCAACAATCAAAGTGGTTATTTCAAATCTCCACGACGACGATTAGAATCATGCACAAATAGATTGTTTACTTTATTGTTATGAGAGATTCCATGGTAACTAAGCATGAATATTACACATAGATTAAATTTTTCCAGATGAGCCATTAGAGAGCGTCGACCTGATTATATTGAGAGTAAAATCACTGCTGTATCTTCTATAGTAACGGAGATATGCGGGTTTGAAACTTTATATAATGTTTTTGTAAAACATGTTTCCAAGGATGTATTACATTGTTTCAACAATCAAAGTGGTTATTTCAAATCTCCACGACGACGACTACAATCATGCACAAATAGATTGTTTACTTTATTGTTATGAGATTTTACATGGTAACTAAGCATGAATATTACACATGGATTAAATTTTTCCAGATGAGCCATTAGAGAGCTTCGACCTGATTATATTGAGAGTGAAATCACTGCTGAATCTTCTATAGTAACGGAGATATGCGGGTTTGAAATTTTATATAATGTTTTTGTAAAACATGTTTCCAAGGATGTATTACATTGTTTCAACAATCAAAGTGGTTATTTCAAATCTCCACGACGACGATTACAATCATGCACAAATAGATTGTTTACTTTATTGTTATGAGAGTTTCCATGGTAACTAAGCATGAATATTACACATGGATTAAATTTTTCCAGATGAGCCATTAGAGAGCTTCGACCTGATTACATTGAGACTAAAGTCACTGCTTTATCTTCTATAGTAACGGAGATATGCGAGTTTGAAATTTTATATAATGTTTTTGTAAAACATGTTTCCAAGGATGTATTACATTGTTTCAACAATCAAAGTGGTTATTTCAAATCTCCACTACGACGACTACAATCATGCAAAAATACATTGTTTACTTTATTGTTATGAGAGTTTCCATGCAAACTAAGCATGAATATTACACATGGATTAAATTTTTCCAGATGAGCCATTAGAGAGCTTCGACCTGATTATATTGAGAGTAAAATCACTGCTGTATCTTCTATAGTAACGGAGATATGCGGGTTTGAAATTTTATATAATGTTTTTGTAAAACATGTTTCCAAGGATGTATTACATTGTTTCAACAATCAAAGTGGTTATTTCAAATCTCCACGACGACGACTACAATCATGCACAAATAGATTGTTTACTTTATTGTTATGAGAGTTTCCATGGTAACTAAGCATGAATATTACACATGGATTAAATTTTTCCAGATGAGCCATTAGAGAGCTTCGACCTGATTACATTGAGAGTAAAATCACTGCTTTATCTTCTATAGTAACGGAGATATGCGAGTTTGAAATTTTATATAATGTTTTTGTAAAACATGTTTCCAAGGATGTATTACATTGTTTCAACAATCAAAGTGGTTATTTCAAATCTCCACGACGACGATTACAATCATGCACAAATAGATTGTTTACTTTATTGTTATGAGAGTTTCCATGGTAACTAAGCATGAATATTACACATGGATTAAATTTTTCCAGATGAACCATTAGAGAGCTTCGACCCGATTACATTGAGAGTAAAATCACTGCTTTATCTTATATAGTAACGGAGATATGCGAGTTCGAAATTTTATATAATGTTTTTGTAAAACATGTTTCCAAGGAAGTATTACATTGTTTCAACAATCATAGTGGTTATTTCAAATCTCCACGACGACGACTAAAATCATGCACAAATAGATTGTTTACTTTATTGTTATGAGAGTTTCCATGGTAACTAAGCATGAATATTACACATGGATTAAATTTTTCCAGATGAGCCATTAGAGAGCTTCGACCTGATTATATTGAGAGTAAAATCACTGCTGTATCTTCTATAGTAACGGAGATATGCGGGTTTGAAATTTTATATAATGTTTTTGTAAAACATGTTTCTAAGGATGCATAACATTGTTTCAACAATCAAAGTGGTTATTTCAAATCTCCACGACGACGACTACAATCATGCACAAATAGATTGTTTACTTTATTGTTATGAGAGTTTCCATGGTAACTAAGCATGACTATTACACATGGATTAAATTTTTCCAGATGAGCCATTAGAAAGCTTCGACCTGATTACATTGAGTGTAAAATCACTGCTGTATCTTCTATAGTAACGTAGATATGCGAGTTTGAAATTTTATATAATGTTTTTGTAAAACATGTTTCCAAGGATGTATTACATTGTTTCAACAATCAAAGTGGTTATTTCAAATCTCCACGACGACGACTACAATCATGCACAAATTGATTGTTTACTTTATTGTTATGAGAGTTTCCATGGCAACTAAGCATGAATATTTCACATGGACTAAATTTTTCTGGATGAGCCAATAGAGATGTTCGACCTGATTACATTGAGTGTAAAATCACTGCTGTGTCTTCTATAGTAACGTAGATATGCGAGTTTGAAATTTTATATAATGTTTTAGTAAAACAAGTTTCCAAGGATGTATTACATTGTTTCAACAATCAAAGTGGTTATTTCAAATCTCCACGACGACGTCTACAATCATGCACAAATAGATTGTTTACTTTATTGTTATGAGAGTTTCCATGGTAACTAAGCATGAATATTACACATTGATTAAATTTTTCCAGATGAATCATTAGAGAGCTTCGACCCGATTACATTGAGAGTAAAATCACTGTTTATCTTCGATAGTAACGGAGATATGCGGGTTTGAAATTTTATATAATGTTTTTGTAAAACATGTTTCCAAGGACGTATTACATTGTTTCAACAATCAAAGTGGTTATTTCAAATCTCCACGACGACGATTACAATCATGCACAAATAGATTGTTTACTTTATTGTTATGAGAGTTTCCATGGTAACTAAGCATGAATATTACAAATGGATTAAATTTTTCCAGATGAGCCATTAGCGAGCTTCGACCTGATTACATTGAGAGTAAAATCACTGCTTTATCTTCTATAGTAACGGAGATATGCGAGTTTGAAATTTTATATAATGTTTTTGTAAAACATGTTTCCAAGGATGTATTACATTGTTTCAACAATCAAAGTGGTTATTTCAAATCTCCACGACGACGACTACAATCATGCAAAAATACTTTTTTTACTTTATTGTTATGAGAGTTTCCATGGTAACTAAGCATGAATATTACACATGGATTAAATTTTTCCAGATGAGCCATTAGAGAGCGTCGACCTGATTATATTGAGAGTAAAATCACTGCTGTATCTTCTATAGTAACGGAGATATGCGGGTTTGAAACTTTATATAATGTTTTTGTAAAACATGTTTCCAAGGATGTATTACATTGTTTCAACAATCAAAGTGGTTATTTCAAATCTCCACGACGACGACTACAATCATGCACAAATAGATTGTTTACTTTATTGTTATGAGATTTTACATGGTAACTAAGCATGAATATTACACATGGATTAAATTTTTCCAGATGAGCCATTAGAGAGCTTCGACCTGATTATATTGAGAGTGAAATCACTGCTGTATCTTCTATAGTAACGGAGATATGCGGGTTTGAAATTTTATATAATGTTTTTGTAAAACATGTTTCCAAGGATGTATTACATTGTTTCAACAATCAAAGTGGTTATTTCAAATCTCCACGACGACGATTACAATCATGCACAAATAGATTGTTTACTTTATTGTTATGAGAGTTTCCATGGTAACTAAGCATGAATATTACACATGGATTAAATTTTTCCAGATGAACCATTAGAGAGCTTCGACCCGATTACATTGAGTGTAAAATCACTGCTGTATTTTCCATACTAACGTAGATATGCAAGTTTGAAATTTTATATAATGTTTTTGTAAAACATGTTTCCAAGGACGTATTACATTGTTTCAACAATCAAAGTGGTTATTTCAAATCTCCACGACGACGACTACAATCATGCACAAATAGATTGTTTACTTTATTGTTATGAGAGTTTCCATGGTAACTAAGCATGAATATTACACATGGATTAAATTTTTCTGGATGAGCCAATAGAGATGTTCGACCTGATTATATTGAGAGTAAAATCACTGCTGTATCTTCTATAGTAACGAAGATATGCGGGTTTGAAATTTTATATAATGTTTTTGTAAAACATGTTTCCAAGGATGCATAACATTGTTACAACAATCAAAGTGGTTATTTCAAATCTCCACGACGACGACTACAATCATGCACAAATAGATTGTTTACTTTATTGTTATGAGAGTTTCCATGGTAACTAAGCATGAATATTACACATGGATTAAATTTTTCCAGATGAGCCATTAGAGAGCTTCGACCTGATTATATTGAGAGTAAAATCACTGCTGTATCTTCTATAGTAACGGAGATATGCGGGTTTGAAATTTTATATAACGTTTTTGTAAAACATGTTTCCAAGGATGTATTACATTGTTTCAACAATCAAAGTGGTTATTTCAAATCTCCACGACGACGATTAGAATCATGCACAAATAGATTGTTTACTTTATTGTTATGAGAGATTCCATGGTAACTAAGCATGAATATTACACATAGATTAAATTTTTCCAGATGAGCCATTAGAGAGCGTCGACCTGATTATATTGAGAGTAAAATCACTGCTGTATCTTCTATAGTAACGGAGATATGCGGGTTTGAAACTTTATATAATGTTTTTGTAAAACATGTTTCCAAGGATGTATTACATTGTTTCAACAATCAAAGTGGTTATTTCAAATCTCCACGACGACGACTACAATCATGCACAAATAGATTGTTTACTTTATTGTTATGAGATTTTACATGGTAACTAAGCATGAATATTACACATGGATTAAATTTTTCCAGATGAGCCATTAGAGAGCTTCGACCTGATTATATTGAGAGTGAAATCACTGCTGAATCTTCTATAGTAACGGAGATATGCGGGTTTGAAATTTTATATAATGTTTTTGTAAAACATGTTTCCAAGGATGTATTACATTGTTTCAACAATCAAAGTGGTTATTTCAAATCTCCACGACGACGATTACAATCATGCACAAATAGATTGTTTACTTTATTGTTATGAGAGTTTCCATGGTAACTAAGCATGAATATTACACATGGATTAAATTTTTCCAGATGAGCCATTAGAGAGCTTCGACCTGATTACATTGAGACTAAAGTCACTGCTTTATCTTCTATAGTAACGGAGATATGCGAGTTTGAAATTTTATATAATGTTTTTGTAAAACATGTTTCCAAGGATGTATTACATTGTTTCAACAATCAAAGTGGTTATTTCAAATCTCCACTACGACGACTACAATCATGCAAAAATACATTGTTTACTTTATTGTTATGAGAGTTTCCATGCAAACTAAGCATGAATATTACACATGGATTAAATTTTTCCAGATGAGCCATTAGAGAGCTTCGACCTGATTATATTGAGAGTAAAATCACTGCTGTATCTTCTATAGTAACGGAGATATGCGGGTTTGAAATTTTATATAATGTTTTTGTAAAACATGTTTCCAAGGATGTATTACATTGTTTCAACAATCAAAGTGGTTATTTCAAATCTCCACGACGACGACTACAATCATGCACAAATAGATTGTTTACTTTATTGTTATGAGAGTTTCCATGGTAACTAAGCATGAATATTACACATGGATTAAATTTTTCCAGATGAGCCATTAGAGAGCTTCGACCTGATTACATTGAGAGTAAAATCACTGCTTTATCTTCTATAGTAACGGAGATATGCGAGTTTGAAATTTTATATAATGTTTTTGTAAAACATGTTTCCAAGGATGTATTACATTGTTTCAACAATCAAAGTGGTTATTTCAAATCTCCACGACGACGATTACAATCATGCACAAATAGATTGTTTACTTTATTGTTATGAGAGTTTCCATGGTAACTAAGCATGAATATTACACATGGATTAAATTTTTCCAGATGAACCATTAGAGAGCTTCGACCCGATTACATTGAGAGTAAAATCACTGCTTTATCTTATATAGTAACGGAGATATGCGAGTTCGAAATTTTATATAATGTTTTTGTAAAACATGTTTCCAAGGAAGTATTACATTGTTTCAACAATCATAGTGGTTATTTCAAATCTCCACGACGACGACTAAAATCATGCACAAATAGATTGTTTACTTTATTGTTATGAGAGTTTCCATGGTAACTAAGCATGAATATTACACATGGATTAAATTTTTCCAGATGAGCCATTAGAGAGCTTCGACCTGATTATATTGAGAGTAAAATCACTGCTGTATCTTCTATAGTAACGGAGATATGCGGGTTTGAAATTTTATATAATGTTTTTGTAAAACATGTTTCTAAGGATGCATAACATTGTTTCAACAATCAAAGTGGTTATTTCAAATCTCCACGACGACGACTACAATCATGCACAAATAGATTGTTTACTTTATTGTTATGAGAGTTTCCATGGTAACTAAGCATGACTATTACACATGGATTAAATTTTTCCAGATGAGCCATTAGAAAGCTTCGACCTGATTACATTGAGTGTAAAATCACTGCTGTATCTTCTATAGTAACGTAGATATGCGAGTTTGAAATTTTATATAATGTTTTTGTAAAACATGTTTCCAAGGATGTATTACATTGTTTCAACAATCAAAGTGGTTATTTCAAATCTCCACGACGACGACTACAATCATGCACAAATTGATTGTTTACTTTATTGTTATGAGAGTTTCCATGGCAACTAAGCATGAATATTTCACATGGACTAAATTTTTCTGGATGAGCCAATAGAGATGTTCGACCTGATTACATTGAGTGTAAAATCACTGCTGTGTCTTCTATAGTAACGTAGATATGCGAGTTTGAAATTTTATATAATGTTTTAGTAAAACAAGTTTCCAAGGATGTATTACATTGTTTCAACAATCAAAGTGGTTATTTCAAATCTCCACGACGACGTCTACAATCATGCACAAATAGATTGTTTACTTTATTGTTATGAGAGTTTCCATGGTAACTAAGCATGAATATTACACATTGATTAAATTTTTCCAGATGAATCATTAGAGAGCTTCGACCCGATTACATTGAGAGTAAAATCACTGTTTATCTTCGATAGTAACGGAGATATGCGGGTTTGAAATTTTATATAATGTTTTTGTAAAACATGTTTCCAAGGACGTATTACATTGTTTCAACAATCAAAGTGGTTATTTCAAATCTCCACGACGACGATTACAATCATGCACAAATAGATTGTTTACTTTATTGTTATGAGAGTTTCCATGGTAACTAAGCATGAATATTACAAATGGATTAAATTTTTCCAGATGAGCCATTAGCGAGCTTCGACCTGATTACATTGAGAGTAAAATCACTGCTTTATCTTCTATAGTAACGGAGATATGCGAGTTTGAAATTTTATATAATGTTTTTGTAAAACATGTTTCCAAGGATGTATTACATTGTTTCAACAATCAAAGTGGTTATTTCAAATCTCCACGACGACGACTACAATCATGCAAAAATACTTTTTTTACTTTATTGTTATGAGAGTTTCCATGGTAACTAAGCATGAATATTACACATGGATTAAATTTTTCCAGATGAGCCATTAGAGAGCGTCGACCTGATTATATTGAGAGTAAAATCACTGCTGTATCTTCTATAGTAACGGAGATATGCGGGTTTGAAACTTTATATAATGTTTTTGTAAAACATGTTTCCAAGGATGTATTACATTGTTTCAACAATCAAAGTGGTTATTTCAAATCTCCACGACGACGACTACAATCATGCACAAATAGATTGTTTACTTTATTGTTATGAGATTTTACATGGTAACTAAGCATGAATATTACACATGGATTAAATTTTTCCAGATGAGCCATTAGAGAGCTTCGACCTGATTATATTGAGAGTGAAATCACTGCTGTATCTTCTATAGTAACGGAGATATGCGGGTTTGAAATTTTATATAATGTTTTTGTAAAACATGTTTCCAAGGATGTATTACATTGTTTCAACAATCAAAGTGGTTATTTCAAATCTCCACGACGACGATTACAATCATGCACAAATAGATTGTTTACTTTATTGTTATGAGAGTTTCCATGGTAACTAAGCATGAATATTACACATGGATTAAATTTTTCCAGATGAACCATTAGAGAGCTTCGACCCGATTACATTGAGAGTAAAATCACTGCTTTATCTTCGATAGTAACGGAGATATGCGGGTTTGAAATTTTATATAATGTTTTTGTAAAACATGTTTCCAAGGATGTATTACATTGTTTCAACAATCAAAGTGGTTATTTCAAATCTCCACGACGACGACTACAATCATGCAAAATTACATTGTTTACTTTATTGTTATGAGAGTTTCCATGGTAACTAAGCATGAATATTACACATGGATTAAATTTTTCCAGATGAGCCATTAGAGAGCTTCGACCTGATTACATTGAGACTAAAGTCACTGCTTTATCTTCTATAGTAACGGAGATATGCGAGTTTGAAATTTTATATAATGTTTTTGTAAAACATGTTTCCAAGGATGTATTACATTGTTTCAACAATCAAAGTGGTTATTTCAAATCTCCACTACGACGACTACAATCATGCAAAAATACATTGTTTACTTTATTGTTATGAGAGTTTCCATGGTAACTAAGCATGAATATTACACATGGATTAAATTTTTCCAGATGAGCCATTAGAGAGCTTCGACCTGATTATATTGAGAGTAAAATCACTGCTGTATCTTCTATAGTAACGGAGATATGCGAGTTTGAAATTTTATATAATGTTTTTGTAAAACATGTTTCCAAGGATGTATTACATTGTTTCAACAATCAAAGTGGTTATTTCAAATCTCCACGACGACGACTACAATCATGCACAAATAGATTGTTTACTTTATTGTTATGAGAGTTTCCATGGTAACTAAGCATGAATATTACACATGGATTAAATTTTTCTGGATGAGCCAATAGAAAGCTTCGACCTGATTACATTGAGTGTAATATCACTGCTGTATCTTCTATAGTAACGGAGATATGCGGGTTTGAAATTTTATATAATGTTTTTGTAAAACATGTTTCCAAGGATGTATTACATTGTTTCAACAATCAAAGTGGTTATTTCAAATCTCCACGACGACGACTACAATCATGCACAAATAGATTGTTTACTTTATTGTTATGAGAGTTTGCATGGTAACTAAGCATGAATATTACACATGGATTAAATTTTTCCAGATGAGCCATTAGAGAGCTTCGACCTGATTACATTGAGAGTAAAATCACTGCTTTATCTTCTATAGTAACGGAGATATGCGAGTTTGAAATTTTATATAATGTTTTTGTAAAACATGTTTCCAAGGATGTATTACATTGTTTCAACAATCAAAGTGGTTATTTCAAATCTCCACGACGACGATTACAATCATGCACAAATAGATTGTTTACTTTATTGTTATGAGAGTTTCCATGGTAACTAAGCATGAATATTACACATGGATTAAATTTTTCCAGATGAGCCATTAGAAAGCTTCGACCTGATTACATTGAGTGTAAAATCACTGCTGTATCTTCTATAGTAACGTAGATATGCGAGTTTGAAATTTTATATAATGTTTTTGTAAAACATGTTTCCAAGGATGTATTACATTGTTTCAACAATCAAAGTGGTTATTTCAAATCTCCACGACGACGACTACAATCATGCACAAATTGATTGTTTACTTTATTGTTATGAGAGTTTCCATGGCAACTAAGCATGAATATTTCACATGGACTAAATTTTTCTGGATGAGCCAATAGAGATGTTCGACCTGATTACATTGAGTGTAAAATCACTGCTGTGTCTTCTATAGTAACGTAGATATGCGAGTTTGAAATTTTATATAATGTTTTAGTAAAACAAGTTTCCAAGGATGTATTACATTGTTTCAACAATCAAAGTGGTTATTTCAAATCTCCACGACGACGTCTACAATCATGCACAAATAGATTGTTTACTTTATTGTTATGAGAGTTTCCATGGTAACTAAGCATGAATATTACACATGGATTAAATTTTTCTGGATGAGCCAATAGAAAGCTTCGACATGATTACATTGAGTGTAAAATCACTGCTGTATCTTCCATACTAACGTAGATATGCAAGTTTGAAATTTTATATAATGTTTTTGTAAAACATGTTTCCAAGGACATATTACATTGTTTCAACAATCGAAGTGGTTATTTCAAATCTCCACGACGACGACTACAATCATGCACAAATAGATTGTTTACTTTATTGTTATGAGAGTTTCCATGGTAAATAAGTATGAATATTACACATGGATTAAATT
The DNA here is from genome assembly GCF_977018435.1 of Lepisma saccharinum. Lineage (NCBI taxonomy): Eukaryota > Metazoa > Arthropoda > Insecta > Zygentoma > Lepismatidae > Lepisma > Lepisma saccharinum. The sequence continues at coordinate 35,703 of NW_028143387.1, forward strand.
TTTCTGGATGAGCCATTAGAGAGATTCGACCTGATTACATTGAGAGTAAAATCACTGTTTTATCTTCTATAGTAACGGAGATATGCGAGTTTGAAATTTTATATAATGTTTTGTAAATCATGTTTCCAAGGATGTATTACATTGTTTCAACAATCAAAGCGGTTATTTCAAATCTCCACGACGACGACTACAATCATGCACAAATAGATTGTTTACTTTATTGTTATGAGAGTTTCCATGGTAACTAAGTATGAATATTACAAATGGTATAAATTTTTCTGGATGAGCCAATAGAAAGCTTCGACCTGACTACATTGAGTGTAATATCACTGCTGTATCTTCTATAGTAACGGAGATATACGGGTTTGAAATTTTAGAATAATATTTTTGTAAAACATGTTTCCAAGGATGTATTACATTGTTTCAACTATCAAAGTGGATATTTCAAATCTCCACGACGACGACTACAATCATGCACAAATAGATTGTTTACTTTATTGTTATGAGAGTTTCCATGGCAACTAAGCATGAATATTACACATGGACTAAATTTTTCTGGATGAGCCAATAGAAAGCTTCGACATGATTACATTGAGTGTAAAATCACTGCTGTATCTTCTATAGTAACGTAGATATGCGAGTTTGAAATTTTATATAATGTTTTAGTAAAACAAGTTTCCAAGGATGTATTACATTGTTTCAACAATCAAAGTGGTTATTTCAAATCTCCACGACGACGACTACAATCATGCACAAATAGACTGTTTACTTTATTGTTATGAGAGTTTCAATGGTACCTAAGCATGAATATTACACATGGATTAAATTTTTCTGGATGAGCCAATAGAAAGCTTCGACATGATTACATTGAGTGTAAAATCACTGCTGTATCTTCTATAGTAACGGAGATATGCGAGTTTGAAATTTTATATAATGTTTTTGTAAAACATGTTTCCAAGGATGTATTACATTGTTTCAACAATCAAAGTGGTTATTTCAAATCTCCGCGACGACGACTACAATCATGCAAAAATAGATTGTTTACTTTATTGTTATGAGAGTTTCCATGGTAACTAAGCATGAATATTACACATGGATTAAATTTTTCTGGATGAGCCAATAGAAAGCTTCGACATGATTACATTGAGTGTAAAATCACTGCTGTATCTTCTATACTAACGTAGATATGCAAGTTTGAAATTTTATATAATGTTTTTGTAAAACATGTTTCCAAGGACGTATTACATTGTTTCAACAATCAAAGTGGTTATTTCAAATCTCCACGACGACGGCTACAATCATGCACAAATAGATTGTTTACTTTATTGTTATGAGAGTTTCCATGGTAATTAAGTATGAATATTACACATGGATTAAATTTTTCTGGATGAACCATTAGAGAGATTCGACCTGATTACATTGAGAGTAAAATCACTGTTTTATCTTCTATAGTAACGGAGATATGCGAGTTTGAAATTTTATATAATGTTTTGTAAATCATGTTTCCAAGGATGTATTACATTGTTTCAACAATCAAAGCGGTTATTTCAAATCTCCACGACGACGACTACAATCATGCACAAATAGATTGTTTACTTTATTGATATGAGAGTTTCCATGGTAACTAAGTATGAATATTACAAATGGTATAAATTTTTCTGGATGAGCCAATAGAAAGCTTCGACCTGACTACATTGAGTGTAATATCACTGCTGTATCTTCTATAGTAACGGAGATATACGGGTTTGAAATTTTAGAATAATATTTTTGTAAAACATGTTTCCAAGGATGTATTACATTGTTTCAACTATCAAAGTGGATATTTCAAATCTCCACGACGACGACTACAATCATGCACAAATAGATTGTTTACTTTATTGTTATGAGAGTTTCCATGGCAACTAAGCATGAATATTACACATGGACTAAATTTTTCTGGATGAGCCAATAGAAAGCTTCGACATGATTACATTGAGTGTAAAATCACTGCTGTATCTTCTATAGTAACGTAGATATGCGAGTTTGAAATTTTATATAATGTTTTAGTAAAACAAGTTTCCAAGGATGTATTACATTGTTTCAACAATCAAAGTGGTTATTTCAAAACTCCACGACGACGACTACAATCATGCACAAATAGACTGTTTACTTTATTGTTATGAGAGTTTCAATGGTACCTAAGCATGAATATTACACATGGATTAAATTTTTCTGGATGAGCCAATAGAAAGCTTCGACATGATTACATTGAGTGTAAAATCACTGCTGTATCTTCTATAGTAACGGAGATATGCGAGTTTGAAATTTTATATAATGTTTTTGTAAAACATGTTTCCAAGGATGTATTACATTGTTTCAACAATCAAAGTGGTTATTTCAAATCTCCGCGACGACGACTACAATCATGCAAAAATAGATTGTTTACTTTATTGTTATGAGAGTTTCCATGGTAACTAAGCATGAATATTACACATGGATTAAATTTTTCTGGATGAGCCAATGGAAAGCTTCGACATGATTTCATTGAGTGTAAAATCACTGCTGTATCTTCTATACTAACGTAGATATGCAAGTTTGAAATTTTATATAATGTTTTTGTAAAACATGTTTCCAAGGACGTATTACATTGTTTCAACAATCAAAGTGGTTATTTCAAATCTCCACGACGACGGCTACAATCATGCACAAATAGATTGTTTACTTTATTGTTATGAGAGTTTCCATGGTAATTAAGTATGAATATTACACATGGATTAAATTTTTCTGGATGAACCATTAGAGAGATTCGACCTGATTACATTGAGAGTAAAATCACTGTTTTATCTTCTATAGTAACGGAGATATGCGGGTTTGAAATTTTATATAATGTTTTGTAAATCATGTTTCCAAGGATGTATTACATTGTTTCAACAATCAAAGCGGTTATTTCAAATCTCCACGACGACGACTACAATCATGCACAAATAGATTGTTTACTTTATTGTTATGAGAGTTTCCATGGCAACTAAGCATGAATATTACACATGGACTAAATTTTTCTGGATGAGCCAATAGAAAGCTTCGACATGATTACATTGAGTGTAAAATCACTGCTGTATCTTCTATAGTAACGGAGATATGCGAGTTTGAAATTTTATATAATGTTTTAGTAAAACAAGTTTCCAAGGATGTATTACATTGTTTCAACAATCAAAGTGGTTATTTCAAATCTCCACGACGACGACTACAATCATGCACAAATAGACTGTTTACTTTATTGTTATGAGAGTTTCCATGGTAATTAAGTATGAATATTACACATGGATTAAATTTTTCTGGATGAACCATTAGAGAGATTCGACCTGATTACATTGAGAGTAAAATCACTGTTTTATCTTCTATAGTAACGGAGATATACTGGTTTGAAATTTTAGAATAATATTTTTGTAAAACATGTTTCCAAGGATGTATTACATTGTTTCAACTATCAAAGTGGATATTTCAAATCTCCACGACGACGACTACAATCATGCACAAATAGATTGTTTACTTTATTGTTATGAGAGTTTCCATGGCAACTAAGCATGAATATTACACATGGACTAAATTTTTCTGGATGAGCCAATAGAAAGCTTCGACATGATTACATTGAGTGTAAAATCACTGCTGTATCTTCTATAGTAACGTAGATATGCGAGTTTGAAATTTTATATAATGTTTTAGTAAAACAAGTTTCCAAGGATGTATTACATTGTTTCAACAATCAAAGTGGTTATTTCAAATCTCCACGACGACGACTACAATCATGCACAAATAGACTGTTTACTTTATTGTTATGAGAGTTTCAATGGTAACTAAGCATGAATATTAGACATGGATTAAATTTTTCTGGATGAGCCAATAGAAAGCTTCGACATGATTACATTGAGTGTACAATCACTGCTGTATCTTCTATAGTAACGGAGATATGCGAGTTTGAAATTTTATATAATGTTTTTGTAAAACATGTTTCCAAGGATGTATTACATTGTTTCAACAATCAAAGTGGTTATTTCAAATCTCCGCGACGACGACTACAATCATGCAAAAATAGATTGTTTACTTTATTGTTATGAGAGTTTCCATGGTAACTAAGCATGAATATTACACATGGATTAAATTTTTCTGGATGAGCCAATAGAAAGCTTCGACATGATTACATTGAGTGTAAAATCACTGCTGTATCTTCTATACTAACGTAGATATGCAAGTTTGAAATTTTATATAATGTTTTTGTAAAACATGTTTCCAAGGACGTATTACATTGTTTCAACAATCAAAGTGGTTATTTCAAATCTCCACGACGACGGCTACAATCATGCACAAATAGATTGTTTACTTTATTGTTGTTATGAGAGTTTAAATGGTAACTAAGCATGAATATTACACATGGATTGAATTTTTCAAGATGAGCCATTAGAAAGCTTCGACCTGATTACATTGAGTGTAAAATCACTGCTGTATCTTCTATAGTAACGTAGATATGCGAGTTTGAAATTTTATATAATGTTTTTGTAAAACATGTTTCCAGGGATTTATTACATTGTTTCAACAATCAAAGTGGTTATTTCAAATCCCCACGACGACGACTACAATCATGCACAAATTGATTGTTTACTTTATTGTTATGAGAGTTTCCATGGCAACTAAGCATGAATATTTCACATGGACTAAATTTTTCTGGATGAGCCAATAGAAAGCTTCGACCTGATTACATTGAGTGTAAAATCACTGCTTTATCTTCTATAGTAACGGAGATATGCGAGTTTGAAATTTTATATAATGTTTTTGTAAAACATGTTTCCAAGGATGTGTTACATTGTTTCAACAATCAAAGTGGTTATTTCAAATCTCCACGACGGCGACTTCAATCATGCACACATAGATTGTTTACTTTATTGTTATGAGAGTTTCCATGGTAACTAAGCATGAATATTACACATGGATTAAATTTTTCCAGATGAGCCAATAGAAAGCTTCGACCTGATTACATTGAGTGTAAAATCACTGCTGTATCTTCTATAGTAACGGAGATATGCGAGTTCGAAATTTTATATAATGTTTTTGTAAAACATGTTTCCAAGGATGTATTACATTGTTTCAACAATCAAAGTGGTTATTTCAAATCTTCACGACGACGACTAATATCATGCACAAATAGATTGTTTACTTTATTGTTATGAGAGTTTCCATGGTAACTAAGCATGAATATTACACATGGATTAAATTTTTCCAGATGAGCCAATAGAAAGCTTCGACCTGATTACATTGAGTGTTAATCACTGCTGTATCTTCTATAGTAACGGAGATATGCGAGTTCGAAATTTTATATAATGTTTTTGTAAAACATGTTTCCAAGGATGTATTACATTGTTTCAACAATCAAAGAGGTTATTTCAAATCTCCACGACGACGACTACAATCATGCACAAATAGATTGTTTACTTTATTGTTATGAGAGTTTCCATGGTAACTAAGCATGAATATTACACATGGATTAAACTTTTATAGATGAGCCATTAGAGAGCTTCGACCTGATTATATTGAGAGTAAAATCACTGCTGTATCTTCTATAGTAACGGAGATATGCGGGTTTGAAATTTTATATAATGTTTTTGTAAAACATGTTTCCAAGGATGTATTACATTGTTTCAACAATCAAAGTGGTTATTTCAAATCTCCACGACGACCACTACAATCATGCACAAATAGATTGTTTACTTTATTGTTATGAGAGTTTCCATGGTAACTAAGCAAGAATATTACACATGGATTAAATTTTTCTGGATGAGCCAATAGAAAGCTTTGACCTGATTACATTGAGTGTAAAATCACTGCTGTATCTTCTATAGTAACGGAGATATGCGAGTTCGAAATTTTATATAATGTTTTTGTAAAACATGTTTCCAAGGATGTATTACATTTTTTCAACAATCAAAGTGGTTATTTCAAATCTCCACGACGACGATTACAATCATGCACAAATAGATTGTTTACTTTATTGTTATGAGAGTTTCCATGGTAACTAAGCATGAATATTACACATGGATTAAACTTTTCCAGATGAGCCATTATAGAGATTCGACCTGATTACATTGAGAGTAAAATCACTGCTTTATCTTCTATAGTAACGGAGATATGCGAGTTCGAAATTTTATATAATGTTTTTGTAAAACATGTTTCCAAGGATGTATTACATTGTTTCAACAATCAAAGTGGTTATTTCAAATCTTCACGACGACGACTAATATCATGCACAAATAGATTGTTTACTTTATTGTTATGAGAGTTTCCATGGTAACTAAGCATGAATATTACACATGGATTAAATTTTTCTGGATGAGCCAATAGAAAGCTTCGACATGATTACATTGAGTGTAAAATCACTGCTGTATCTTCTATACTAACGTAGATATGCAAGTTTGAAATTTTATATAATGTTTTTGTAAAACATGTTTCCAAGGACGTATTACATTGTTTCAACAATCAAAGTGGTTATTTCAAATCTCCACGACGACGGCTACAATCATGCACAAATAGATTGTTTACTTTATTGTTATGAGAGTTTCCATGGTAATTAAGTATGAATATTACACATGGATTAAATTTTTCTGGATGAACCATTAGAGAGATTCGACCTGATTACATTGAGAGTAAAATCACTGTTTTATCTTCTATAGTAACGGAGATATGCGAGTTTGAAATTTTATATAATGTTTTGTAAATCATGTTTCCAAGGATGTATTACATTGTTTCAACAATCAAAGCGGTTATTTCAAATCTCCACGACGACGACTACAATCATGCACAAATAGATTGTTTACTTTATTGTTATGAGAGTTTCCATGGCAACTAAGCATGAATATTACACATGGACTAAATTTTTCTGGATGAGCCAATAGAAAGCTTCGACATGATTACATTGAGTGTAAAATCACTGCTGTATCTTCTATAGTAACGTAGATATGCGAGTTTGAAATTTTATATAATGTTTTAGTAAAACAAGTTTCCAAGGATGTATTACATTGTTTCAACAATCAAAGTGGTTATTTCAAATCTCCACGACGACGACTACAATCATGCACAAATAGACTGTTTACTTTATTGTTATGAGAGTTTCCATGGTAATTAAGTATGAATATTACACATGGATTAAATTTTTCTGGATGAACCATTAGAGAGATTCGACCTGATTACATTGAGAGTAAAATCACTGTTTTATCTTCTATAGTAACGGAGATATACTGGTTTGAAATTTTAGAATAATATTTTTGTAAAACATGTTTCCAAGGATGTATTACATTGTTTCAACTATCAAAGTGGATATTTCAAATCTCCACGACGACGACTACAATCATGCACAAATAGATTGTTTACTTTATTGTTATGAGAGTTTCCATGGCAACTAAGCATGAATATTACACATGGACTAAATTTTTCTGGATGAGCCAATAGAAAGCTTCGACATGATTACATTGAGTGTAAAATCACTGCTGTATCTTCTATAGTAACGTAGATATGCGAGTTTGAAATTTTATATAATGTTTTAGTAAAACAAGTTTCCAAGGATGTATTACATTGTTTCAACAATCAAAGTGGTTATTTCAAATCTCCACGACGACGACTACAATCATGCACAAATAGACTGTTTACTTTATTGTTATGAGAGTTTCAATGGTAACTAAGCATGAATATTACACATGGATTAAATTTTTCTGGATGAGCCAATAGAAAGCTTCGACATGATTACATTGAGTGTACAATCACTGCTGTATCTTCTATAGTAACGGAGATATGCGAGTTTGAAATTTTATATAATGTTTTTGTAAAACATGTTTCCAAGGATGTATTACATTGTTTCAACAATCAAAGTGGTTATTTCAAATCTCCGCGACGACGACTACAATCATGCAAAAATAGATTGTTTACTTTATTGTTATGAGAGTTTCCATGGTAACTAAGCATGAATATTACACATGGATTAAATTTTTCTGGATGAGCCAATAGAAAGCTTCGACATGATTACATTGAGTGTAAAATCACTGCTGTATCTTCTATACTAACGTAGATATGCAAGTTTGAAATTTTATATAATGTTTTTGTAAAACATGTTTCCAAGGACGTATTACATTGTTTCAACAATCAAAGTGGTTATTTCAAATCTCCACGACGACGGCTACAATCATGCACAAATAGATTGTTTACTTTATTGTTATGAGAGTTTCCATGGTAACTAAGCATGAATATTACACATGGATTAAACTTTTCCAGATGAGCCATTATAGAGATTCGACCTGATTACATTGAGAGTAAAATCACTGCTTTATCTTCTATAGTAACGGAGATATGCGAGTTCGAAATTTTATATAATGTTTTTGTAAAACATGTTTCCAAGGATGTATTACATTGTTTCAACAATCAAAGTGGTTATTTCAAATCTTCACGACGACGACTAATATCATGCACAAATAGATTGTTTACTTTATTGTTATGAGAGTTTCCATGGTAACTAAGCATGAATATTACACATGGATTAAATTTTTCTGGATGAGCCAATAGAAAGCTTCGACATGATTACATTGAGTGTAAAATCACTGCTGTATCTTCTATACTAACGTAGATATGCAAGTTTGAAATTTTATATAATGTTTTTGTAAAACATGTTTCCAAGGACGTATTACATTGTTTCAACAATCAAAGTGGTTATTTCAAATCTCCACGACGACGGCTACAATCATGCACAAATAGATTGTTTACTTTATTGTTATGAGAGTTTCCATGGTAATTAAGTATGAATATTACACATGGATTAAATTTTTCTGGATGAACCATTAGAGAGATTCGACCTGATTACATTGAGAGTAAAATCACTGTTTTATCTTCTATAGTAACGGAGATATGCGAGTTTGAAATTTTATATAATGTTTTGTAAATCATGTTTCCAAGGATGTATTACATTGTTTCAACAATCAAAGCGGTTATTTCAAATCTCCACGACGACGACTACAATCATGCACAAATAGATTGTTTACTTTATTGTTATGAGAGTTTCCATGGCAACTAAGCATGAATATTACACATGGACTAAATTTTTCTGGATGAGCCAATAGAAAGCTTCGACATGATTACATTGAGTGTAAAATCACTGCTGTATCTTCTATAGTAACGTAGATATGCGAGTTTGAAATTTTATATAATGTTTTAGTAAAACAAGTTTCCAAGGATGTATTACATTGTTTCAACAATCAAAGTGGTTATTTCAAATCTCCACGACGACGACTACAATCATGCACAAATAGACTGTTTACTTTATTGTTATGAGAGTTTCCATGGTAATTAAGTATGAATATTACACATGGATTAAATTTTTCTGGATGAACCATTAGAGAGATTCGACCTGATTACATTGAGAGTAAAATCACTGTTTTATCTTCTATAGTAACGGAGATATACTGGTTTGAAATTTTAGAATAATATTTTTGTAAAACATGTTTCCAAGGATGTATTACATTGTTTCAACTATCAAAGTGGATATTTCAAATCTCCACGACGACGACTACAATCATGCACAAATAGATTGTTTACTTTATTGTTATGAGAGTTTCCATGGCAACTAAGCATGAATATTACACATGGACTAAATTTTTCTGGATGAGCCAATAGAAAGCTTCGACATGATTACATTGAGTGTAAAATCACTGCTGTATCTTCTATAGTAACGTAGATATGCGAGTTTGAAATTTTATATAATGTTTTAGTAAAACAAGTTTCCAAGGATGTATTACATTGTTTCAACAATCAAAGTGGTTATTTCAAATCTCCACGACGACGACTACAATCATGCACAAATAGACTGTTTACTTTATTGTTATGAGAGTTTCAATGGTAACTAAGCATGAATATTACACATGGATTAAATTTTTCTGGATGAGCCAATAGAAAGCTTCGACATGATTACATTGAGTGTACAATCACTGCTGTATCTTCTATAGTAACGGAGATATGCGAGTTTGAAATTTTATATAATGTTTTTGTAAAACATGTTTCCAAGGATGTATTACATTGTTTCAACAATCAAAGTGGTTATTTCAAATCTCCGCGACGACGACTACAATCATGCAAAAATAGATTGTTTACTTTATTGTTATGAGAGTTTCCATGGTAACTAAGCATGAATATTACACATGGATTAAATTTTTCTGGATGAGCCAATAGAAAGCTTCGACATGATTACATTGAGTGTAAAATCACTGCTGTATCTTCTATACTAACGTAGATATGCAAGTTTGAAATTTTATATAATGTTTTTGTAAAACATGTTTCCAAGGACGTATTACATTGTTTCAACAATCAAAGTGGTTATTTCAAATCTCCACGACGACGGCTACAATCATGCACAAATAGATTGTTTACTTTATTGTTATGAGAGTTTAAATGGTAACTAAGCATGAATATTACACATGGATTGAATTTTTCAAGATGAGCCATTAGAAAGCTTCGACCTGATTACATTGAGTGTAAAATCACTGCTGTATCTTCTATAGTAACGTAGATATGCGAGTTTGAAATTTTATATAATGTTTTTGTAAAACATGTTTCCAGGGATTTATTACATTGTTTCAACAATCAAAGTGGTTATTTCAAATCCCCACGACGACGACTACAATCATGCACAAATTGATTGTTTACTTTATTGTTATGAGAGTTTCCATGGCAACTAAGCATGAATATTTCACATGGACTAAATTTTTCTGGATGAGCCAATAGAAAGCTTCGACCTGATTACATTGAGTGTAAAATCACTGCTTTATCTTCTATAGTAACGGAGATATGCGAGTTTGAAATTTTATATAATGTTTTTGTAAAACATGTTTCCAAGGATGTGTTACATTGTTTCAACAATCAAAGTGGTTATTTCAAATCTCCACGACGGCGACTTCAATCATGCACACATAGATTGTTTACTTTATTGTTATGAGAGTTTCCATGGTAACTAAGCATGAATATTACACATGGATTAAATTTTTCCAGATGAGCCAATAGAAAGCTTCGACCTGATTACATTGAGTGTAAAATCACTGCTGTATCTTCTATAGTAACGAAGATATGCGAGTTCGAAATTTTATATAATGTTTTTGTAAAACATGTTTCCAAGGATGTATTACATTGTTTCAACAATCAAAGTGGTTATTTCAAATCTTCACGACGACGACTAATATCATGCACAAATAGATTGTTTACTTTATTGTTATGAGAGTTTCCATGGTAACTAAGCATGAATATTACACATGGATTAAATTTTTCCAGATGAGCCAATAGAAAGCTTCGACCTGATTACATTGAGTGTTAATCACTGCTGTATCTTCTATAGTAACGGAGATATGCGAGTTCGAAATTTTATATAATGTTTTTGTAAAACATGTTTCCAAGGATGTATTACATTGTTTCAACAATCAAAGTGGTTATTTCAAATCTCCACGACGACGACTACAATCATGCACAAATAGATTGTTTACTTTATTGTTATGAGAGTTTCCATGGTAACTAAGCATGAATATTACACATGGATTAAACTTTTATAGATGAGCCATTAGAGAGCTTCGACCTGATTATATTGAGAGTAAAATCACTGCTGTATCTTCTATAGTAACGGAGATATGCGGGTTTGAAATTTTATATAATGTTTTTGTAAAACATGTTTCCAAGGATGTATTACATTGTTTCAACAATCAAAGTGGTTATTTCAAATCTCCACGACGACCACTACAATCATGCACAAATAGATTGTTTACTTTATTGTTATGAGAGTTTCCATGGTAACTAAGCAAGAATATTACACATGGATTAAATTTTTCTGGATGAGCCAATAGAAAGCTTTGACCTGATTACATTGAGTGTAAAATCACTGCTGTATCTTCTATAGTAACGGAGATATGCGAGTTCGAAATTTTATATAATGTTTTTGTAAAACATGTTTCCAAGGATGTATTACATTTTTTCAACAATCAAAGTGGTTATTTCAAATCTCCACGACGACGATTACAATCATGCACAAATAGATTGTTTACTTTATTGTTATGAGAGTTTCCATGGTAACTAAGCATGAATATTACACATGGATTAAACTTTTCCAGATGAGCCATTATAGAGATTCGACCTGATTACATTGAGAGTAAAATCACTGCTTTATCTTCTATAGTAACGGAGATATGCGAGTTCGAAATTTTATATAATGTTTTTGTAAAACATGTTTCCAAGGATGTATTACATTGTTTCAACAATCAAAGTGGTTATTTCAAATCTTCACGACGACGACTACAATCATGCACAAATAGATTATTTACTTTATTGTTATGAGAGTTTCCATGGTAACTAATCATGAATATTACACATGGATTAAATTTTTCCAGATGAGCCAATAGAGATGTTCGACCTGATTACATTGAGTGTAAAATCACTGCTGTATCTTCTATAGTAACGTAGATATGCGAGTTTGAAATTTTATATAATGTTTTTGTAAAACATATTTCCAAGGATGTATTACATTGTTTCAACAATCAAAGTGGTTATTTCAAATCTCCACGACGACGACTACAATCATGCACAAATTGATTGTTTACTTTATTGTTATGAGAGTTTCCATGGCAAATAAGCATGAATATTACACATGGACTAAATTTTTCTGGATGAGCCAATAGAGATGTTCGACCTGATTACATTGAGTGTAAAATCACTGCTGTATTTTCCATACTAACGTAGATATGCAAGTTTGAAATTTTATATAATGTTTTTGTAAAACATGTTTCCAAGGACGTATTACATTGTTTCAACTATCAAAGTGGTTATTTCAAATCTCCACGACGACGACTACAATCATGCACAAATAGATTGTTTACTTTATTGTTATGAGAGTTTCCATGGCAACTAAGCATGAATATTGCACATGGACTAAATTTTTCTGGATGAGCCAATAGAAAGCTTCGACATGATTACATTGAGTGTAAAATCACTGCTGTGTCTTCTATAGTAACGTAGATATGCGAGTTTGAAATTTTATATAATGTTTTAGTAAAACAAGTTTCCAAGGATGTATTACATTGTTTCAACAATCAAAGTGGTTATTTCAAATCTCCACGACGACGACTAAAATCATGCACAAATTGATTGTTTACTTTATTGTTATGAGAGTTTCCATGGCAACTAAGCATGAATATTACACATGGACTAAATTTTTCTGGATGAGCCAATAGAGATGTTCTTCCTGATTACATTGAGTGTAAAATCACTGCTGTATTTTCCATACTAACGTAGATATGCAAGTTTGAAATTTTATATAATGTTTTTGTAAAACATGTTTCCAAGGACGTATTACATTGTTTCAACAATCAAAGTGGTTATTTCAAATCTCCACGACGACGACTACAATCATGCACAAATAGATTGTTTACTTTATTGTTATGAGAGTTTCCATGGTAACTAAGCATGAATATTACACATGGATTAAATTTTTCTGGATGAGCCAATAGAGATGTTCGACCTGATTATATTGAGAGTAAAATCACTGCTGTATCTTCTATAGTAACGAAGATATGCGGGTTTGAAATTTTATATAATGTTTTTGTAAAACATGTTTCCAAGGATGCATAACATTGTTACAACAATCAAAGTGGTTATTTCAAATCTCCACGACGACGACTACAATCATGCACAAATAGATTGTTTACTTTATTGTTATGAGAGTTTCCATGGTGGTAACTAAGCATGAATATTACACATGGATTAAATTTTTCCAGATGAGCCATTAGAGAGCTTAGACCTGATTATATTGAGAGTAAAATCACTGCTGTATCTTCTATAGTAACGGAGATATGCGGGTTTGAAATTTTATATAACGTTTTTGTAAAACATGTTTCCAAGGATGTATTACATTGTTTCAACAATCAAAGTGGTTATTTCAAATCTCCACGACGACGATTAGAATCATGCACAAATAGATTGTTTACTTTATTGTTATGAGAGTTTCCATGGTAACTAAGCATGAATATTACACATGGATTAAATTTTTCCAGATGAGCCATTAGAGAGCTTCGACCTGATTATATTGAGAGTGAAATCACTGCTGAATCTTCTATAGTAACGGAGATATGCGGGTTTGAAATTTTATATAATGTTTTTGTAAAACATGTTTCCAAGGATGTATTACATTGTTTCAACAATCAAAGTGGTTATTTCAAATCTCCACGACGACGATTACAATCATGCACAAATAGATTGTTTACTTTATTGTTATGAGAGTTTCCATGGTAACTAAGCATGAATATTACACATGGATTAAATTTTTCCAGATGAGCCATTAGAGAGCTTCGACCTGATTACATTGAGACTAAAGTCACTGCTTTATCTTCTATAGTAACGGAGATATGCGAGTTTGAAATTTTATATAATGTTTTTGTAAAACATGTTTCCAAGGATGTATTACATTGTTTCAACAATCAAAGTGGTTATTTCAAATCTCCACTACGACGACTACAATCATGCAAAAATACATTGTTTACTTTATTGTTATGAGAGTTTCCATGGTAACTAAGCATGAATATTACACATGGATTAAATTTTTCCAGATGAGCCATTAGAGAGCTTCGACCTGATTATATTGAGAGTAAAATCACTGCTGTATCTTCTATAGTAACGGAGATATGCGGGTTTGAAATTTTATATAATGTTTTTGTAAAACATGTTTCCAAGGATGTATTACATTGTTTCAACAATCAAAGTGGTTATTTCAAATCTCCACGACGACGACTACAATCATGCACAAATAGATTGTTTACTTTATTGTTATGAGAGTTTCCATGGTAACTAAGCATGAATATTACACATGGATTAAATTTTTCCAGATGAGCCATTAGAGAGCTTCGACCTGATTACATTGAGAGTAAAATCACTGCTTTATCTTCTATAGTAACGGAGATATGCGAGTTTGAAATTTTATATAATGTTTTTGTAAAACATGTTTCCAAGGATGTATTACATTGTTTCAACAATCAAAGTGGTTATTTCAAATCTCCACGACGACGATTACAATCATGCACAAATAGATTGTTTACTTTATTGTTATGAGAGTTTCCATGGTAACTAAGCATGAATATTACACATGGATTAAATTTTTCCAGATGAACCATTAGAGAGCTTCGACCCGATTACATTGAGAGTAAAATCACTGCTTTATCTTATATAGTAACGGAGATATGCGAGTTCGAAATTTTATATAATGTTTTTGTAAAACATGTTTCCAAGGAAGTATTACATTGTTTCAACAATCATAGTGGTTATTTCAAATCTCCACGACGACGACTAAAATCATGCACAAATAGATTGTTTACTTTATTGTTATGAGAGTTTCCATGGTAACTAAGCATGAATATTACACATGGATTAAATTTTTCCAGATGAGCCATTAGAGAGCTTCGACCTGATTATATTGAGAGTAAAATCACTGCTGTATCTTCTATAGTAACGGAGATATGCGGGTTTGAAATTTTATATAATGTTTTTGTAAAACATGTTTCTAAGGATGCATAACATTGTTTCAACAATCAAAGTGGTTATTTCAAATCTCCACGACGACGACTACAATCATGCACAAATAGATTTTTTTACTTTATTGTTATGAGAGTTTCCATGGTAACTAAGCATGACTATTACACATGGATTAAATTTTTCCAGATGAGCCATTAGAAAGCTTCGACCTGATTACATTGAGTGTAAAATCACTGCTGTATCTTCTATAGTAACGTAGATATGCGAGTTTGAAATTTTATATAATGTTTTTGTAAAACATGTTTCCAAGGATGTATTACATTGTTTCAACAATCAAAGTGGTTATTTCAAATCTCCACGACGACGACTACAATCATGCACAAATTGATTGTTTACTTTATTGTTATGAGAGTTTCCATGGCAACTAAGCATGAATATTTCACATGGACTAAATTTTTCTGGATGAGCCAATAGAGATGTTCGACCTGATTACATTGAGTGTAAAATCACTGCTGTGTCTTCTATAGTAACGTAGATATGCGAGTTTGAAATTTTATATAATGTTTTAGTAAAACAAGTTTCCAAGGAAGTATTACATTGTTTCAACAATCATAGTGGTTATTTCAAATCTCCACGACGACGTCTACAATCATGCACAAATAGATTGTTTACTTTATTGTTATGAGAGTTTCCATGGTAACTAAGCATGAATATTACACATGGATTAAATTTTTCCAGATGAGCCATTAGAGAGCTTCGACCTGATTACATTGAGACTAAAGTCACTGCTTTATCTTCTATAGTAACGGAGATATGCGAGTTTGAAATTTTATATAATGTTTTTGTAAAACATGTTTCCAAGGATGTATTACATTGTTTCAACAATCAAAGTGGTTATTTCAAATCTCCACTACGACGACTACAATCATGCAAAAATACATTGTTTACTTTATTGTTATGAGAGTTTCCATGGTAACTAAGCATGAATATTACACATGGATTAAATTTTTCCAGATGAGCCATTAGAGAGCTTCGACCTGATTATATTGAGAGTAAAATCACTGCTGTATCTTCTATAGTAACGGAGATATGCGGGTTTGAAATTTTATATAATGTTTTTGTAAAACATGTTTCCAAGGATGTATTACATTGTTTCAACAATCAAAGTGGTTATTTCAAATCTCCACGACGACGACTACAATCATGCACAAATAGATTGTTTACTTTATTGTTATGAGAGTTTCCATGGTAACTAAGCATGAATATTACACATGGATTAAATTTTTCCAGATGAGCCATTAGAGAGCTTCGACCTGATTACATTGAGAGTAAAATCACTGCTTTATCTTCTATAGTAACGGAGATATGCGAGTTTGAAATTTTATATAATGTTTTTGTAAAACATGTTTCCAAGGATGTATTACATTGTTTCAACAATCAAAGTGGTTATTTCAAATCTCCACGACGACGATTACAATCATGCACAAATAGATTGTTTACTTTATTGTTATGAGAGTTTCCATGGTAACTAAGCATGAATATTACACATGGATTAAATTTTTCCAGATGAACCATTAGAGAGCTTCGACCCGATTACATTGAGAGTAAAATCACTGCTTTATCTTATATAGTAACGGAGATATGCGAGTTCGAAATTTTATATAATGTTTTTGTAAAACATGTTTCCAAGGAAGTATTACATTGTTTCAACAATCATAGTGGTTATTTCAAATCTCCACGACGACGACTAAAATCATGCACAAATAGATTGTTTACTTTATTGTTATGAGAGTTTCCATGGTAACTAAGCATGAATATTACACATGGATTAAATTTTTCCAGATGAGCCATTAGAGAGCTTCGACCTGATTATATTGAGAGTAAAATCACTGCTGTATCTTCTATAGTAACGGAGATATGCGGGTTTGAAATTTTATATAATGTTTTTGTAAAACATGTTTCTAAGGATGCATAACATTGTTTCAACAATCAAAGTGGTTATTTCAAATCTCCACGACGACGACTACAATCATGCACAAATAGATTGTTTACTTTATTGTTATGAGAGTTTCCATGGTAACTAAGCATGACTATTACACATGGATTAAATTTTTCCAGATGAGCCATTAGAAAGCTTCGACCTGATTACATTGAGTGTAAAATCACTGCTGTATCTTCTATAGTAACGTAGATATGCGAGTTTGAAATTTTATATAATGTTTTTGTAAAACATGTTTCCAAGGATGTATTACATTGTTTCAACAATCAAAGTGGTTATTTCAAATCTCCACGACGACGACTACAATCATGCACAAATTGATTGTTTACTTTATTGTTATGAGAGTTTCCATGGCAACTAAGCATGAATATTTCACATGGACTAAATTTTTCTGGATGAGCCAATAGAGATGTTCGACCTGATTACATTGAGTGTAAAATCACTGCTGTGTCTTCTATAGTAACGTAGATATGCGAGTTCGAAATTTTATATAATGTTTTAGTAAAACAAGTTTCCAAGGATGTATTACATTGTTTCAACAATCAAAGTGGTTATTTCAAATCTCCACGACGACGTCTACAATCATGCACAAATAGATTGTTTACTTTATTGTTATGAGAGTTTCCATGGTAACTAAGCATGAATATTACACATTGATTAAATTTTTCCAGATGAATCATTAGAGAGCTTCGACCCGATTACATTGAGAGTAAAATCACTGTTTATCTTCGATAGTAACGGAGATATGCGGGTTTGAAATTTTATATAATGTTTTTGTAAAACATGTTTCCAAGGACGTATTACATTGTTTCAACAATCAAAGTGGTTATTTCAAATCTCCACGACGACGATTACAATCATGCACAAATAGATTGTTTACTTTATTGTTATGAGAGTTTCCATGGTAACTAAGCATGAATATTACAAATGGATTAAATTTTTCCAGATGAGCCATTAGCGAGCTTCGACCTGATTACATTGAGAGTAAAATCACTGCTTTATCTTCTATAGTAACGGAGATATGCGAGTTTGAAATTTTATATAATGTTTTTGTAAAACATGTTTCCAAGGATGTATTACATTGTTTCAACAATCAAAGTGGTTATTTCAAATCTCCACGACGACGACTACAATCATGCAAAAATACTTTTTTTACTTTATTGTTATGAGAGTTTCCATGGTAACTAAGCATGAATATTACACATGGATTAAATTTTTCTGGATGAGCCAATAGAAAGCTTCGACCTGATTACATTGAGAGTAAAATCACTGCTTTATCTTCGATAGTAACGGAGATATGCGGGTTTGAAATTTTATATAATGTTTTTGTAAAACATGTTTCCAAGGATGTATTACATTGTTTCAACAATCAAAGTGGTTATTTCAAATCTCCACGACGACGACTACAATCATGCAAAATTACATTGTTTACTTTATTGTTATGAGAGTTTCCATGGTAACTAAGCATGAATATTACACATGGATTAAATTTTTCCAGATGAGCCATTAGAGAGCTTCGACCTGATTACATTGAGACTAAAGTCACTGCTTTATCTTCTATAGTAACGGAGATATGCGAGTTTGAAATTTTATATAATGTTTTTGTAAAACATGTTTCCAAGGATGTATTACATTGTTTCAACAATCAAAGTGGTTATTTCAAATCTCCACTACGACGACTACAATCATGCAAAAATACATTGTTTACTTTATTGTTATGAGAGTTTCCATGGTAACTAAGCATGAATATTACACATGGATTAAATTTTTCCAGATGAGCCATTAGAAAGCTTCGACCTGATTACATTGAGTGTAAAATCACTGCTGTATCTTCTATAGTAACGTAGATATGCGAGTTTGAAATTTTATATAATGTTTTTGTAAAACATGTTTCCAAGGATGTATTACATTGTTTCAACAATCAAAGTGGTTATTTCAAATCTCCACGACGACGACTACAATCATGCACAAATTGATTGTTTACTTTATTGTTATGAGAGTTTCCATGGCAACTAAGCATGAATATTTCACATGGACTAAATTTTTCTGGATGAGCCAATAGAGATGTTCGACCTGATTACATTGAGTGTAAAATCACTGCTGTGTCTTCTATAGTAACGTAGATATGCGAGTTTGAAATTTTATATAATGTTTTAGTAAAACAAGTTTCCAAGGATGTATTACATTGTTTCAACAATCAAAGTGGTTATTTCAAATCTCCACGACGACGTCTACAATCATGCACAAATAGATTGTTTACTTTATTGTTATGAGAGTTTCCATGGTAACTAAGCATGAATATTACACATGGATTAAATTTTTCTGGATGAGCCAATAGAAAGCTTCGACATGATTACATTGAGTGTAAAATCACTGCTGTATCTTCCATACTAACGTAGATATGCAAGTTTGAAATTTTATATAATGTTTTTGTAAAACATGTTTCCAAGGACATATTACATTGTTTCAACAATCGAAGTGGTTATTTCAAATCTCCACGACGACGACTACAATCATGCACAAATAGATTGTTTACTTTATTGTTATGAGAGTTTCCATGGTAAATAAGTATGAATATTACACATGGATTAAATTTTTCTGGATGAGCCATTAGAGAGATTCGACCTGATTACATTGAGAGTAAAATCACTGTTTTATCTTCTATAGTAACGGAGATATGCGAGTTTGAAATTTTATATAATGTTTTGTAAATCATGTTTCCAAGGATGTATTACATTGTTTCAACAATCAAAGCGGTTATTTCAAATCTCCACGACGACGACTACAATCATGCACAAATAGATTGTTTACTTTATTGTTATGAGAGTTTCCATGGTAACTAAGTATGAATATTACAGATGGTATAAATTTTTCTGGATGAGCCAATAGAAAGCTTCGACCTGATTATATTGAGAGTAAAATCACTGCTGTATCTTCTATAGTAACGGAGATATGCGGGTTTGAAATTTTATATAATGTTTTTGTAAAACATGTTTCTAAGGATGCATAACATTGTTTCAACAATCAAAGTGGTTATTTCAAATCTCCACGACGACGACTACAATCATGCACAAATAGATTGTTTACTTTATTGTTATGAGAGTTTCCATGGTAACTAAGCATGACTATTACACATGGATTAAATTTTTCCAGATGAGCCATTAGAAAGCTTCGACCTGATTACATTGAGTGTAAAATCACTGCTGTATCTTCTATAGTAACGTAGATATGCGAGTTTGAAATTTTATATAATGTTTTTGTAAAACATGTTTCCAAGGATGTATTACATTGTTTCAACAATCAAAGTGGTTATTTCAAATCTCCACGACGACGACTACAATCATGCACAAATTGATTGTTTACTTTATTGTTATGAGAGTTTCCATGGCAACTAAGCATGAATATTTCACATGGACTAAATTTTTCTGG
Organism: Lepisma saccharinum; assembly: GCF_977018435.1. Lineage (NCBI taxonomy): Eukaryota > Metazoa > Arthropoda > Insecta > Zygentoma > Lepismatidae > Lepisma > Lepisma saccharinum. The sequence continues at coordinate 56,689 of NW_028143387.1, forward strand.
ATGAGCCAATAGAGATGTTCGACCTGATTACATTGAGTGTAAAATCACTGCTGTGTCTTCTATAGTAACGTAGATATGCGAGTTCGAAATTTTATATAATGTTTTAGTAAAACAAGTTTCCAAGGATGTATTACATTGTTTCAACAATCAAAGTGGTTATTTCAAATCTCCACGACGACGTCTACAATCATGCACAAATAGATTGTTTACTTTATTGTTATGAGAGTTTCCATGGTAACTAAGCATGAATATTACACATTGATTAAATTTTTCCAGATGAATCATTAGAGAGCTTCGACCCGATTACATTGAGAGTAAAATCACTGTTTATCTTCGATAGTAACGGAGATATGTGGGTTTGAAATTTTATATAATGTTTTTGTAAAACATGTTTCCAAGGACGTATTACATTGTTTCAACAATCAAAGTGGTTATTTCAAATCTCCACGACGACGATTACAATCATGCACAAATAGATTGTTTACTTTATTGTTATGAGAGTTTCCATGGTAACTAAGCATGAATATTACAAATGGATTAAATTTTTCCAGATGAGCCATTAGCGAGCTTCGACCTGATTACATTGAGAGTAAAATCACTGCTTTATCTTCTATAGTAACGGAGATATGCGAGTTTGAAATTTTATATAATGTTTTTGTAAAACATGTTTCCAAGGATGTATTACATTGTTTCAACAATCAAAGTGGTTATTTCAAATCTCCACGACGACGACTACAATCATGCAAAAATACTTTTTTTACTTTATTGTTATGAGAGTTTCCATGGTAACTAAGCATGAATATTACACATGGATTAAATTTTTCTGGATGAGCCAATAGAAAGCTTCGACCTGATTACATTGAGAGTAAAATCACTGCTTTATCTTCGATAGTAACGGAGATATGCGGGTTTGAAATTTTATATAATGTTTTTGTAAAACATGTTTCCAAGGATGTATTACATTGTTTCAACAATCAAAGTGGTTATTTCAAATCTCCACGACGACGACTACAATCATGCAAAATTACATTGTTTACTTTATTGTTATGAGAGTTTCCATGGTAACTAAGCATGAATATTACACATGGATTAAATTTTTCCAGATGAGCCATTAGAGAGCTTCGACCTGATTACATTGAGACTAAAGTCACTGCTTTATCTTCTATAGTAACGGAGATATGCGAGTTTGAAATTTTATATAATGTTTTTGTAAAACATGTTTCCAAGGATGTATTACATTGTTTCAACAATCAAAGTGGTTATTTCAAATCTCCACTACGACGACTACAATCATGCAAAAATACATTGTTTACTTTATTGTTATGAGAGTTTCCATGGTAACTAAGCATGAATATTACACATGGATTAAATTTTTCCAGATGAGCCATTAGAAAGCTTCGACCTGATTACATTGAGTGTAAAATCACTGCTGTATCTTCTATAGTAACGTAGATATGCGAGTTTGAAATTTTATATAATGTTTTTGTAAAACATGTTTCCAAGGATGTATTACATTGTTTCAACAATCAAAGTGGTTATTTCAAATCTCCACGACGACGACTACAATCATGCACAAATTGATTGTTTACTTTATTGTTATGAGAGTTTCCATGGCAACTAAGCATGAATATTTCACATGGACTAAATTTTTCTGGATGAGCCAATAGAGATGTTCGACCTGATTACATTGAGTGTAAAATCACTGCTGTGTCTTCTATAGTAACGTAGATATGCGAGTTTGAAATTTTATATAATGTTTTAGTAAAACAAGTTTCCAAGGATGTATTACATTGTTTCAACAATCAAAGTGGTTATTTCAAATCTCCACGACGACGTCTACAATCATGCACAAATAGATTGTTTACTTTATTGTTATGAGAGTTTCCATGGTAACTAAGCATGAATATTACACATGGATTAAATTTTTCTGGATGAGCCAATAGAAAGCTTCGACATGATTACATTGAGTGTAAAATCACTGCTGTATCTTCCATACTAACGTAGATATGCAAGTTTGAAATTTTATATAATGTTTTTGTAAAACATGTTTCCAAGGACATATTACATTGTTTCAACAATCGAAGTGGTTATTTCAAATCTCCACGACGACGACTACAATCATGCACAAATAGATTGTTTACTTTATTGTTATGAGAGTTTCCATGGTAAATAAGTATGAATATTACACATGGATTAAATTTTTCTGGATGAGCCATTAGAGAGATTCGACCTGATTACATTGAGAGTAAAATCACTGTTTTATCTTCTATAGTAACGGAGATATGCGAGTTTGAAATTTTATATAATGTTTTGTAAATCATGTTTCCAAGGATGTATTACATTGTTTCAACAATCAAAGCGGTTATTTCAAATCTCCACGACGACGACTACAATCATGCACAAATAGATTGTTTACTTTATTGTTATGAGAGTTTCCATGGTAACTAAGTATGAATATTACAGATGGTATAAATTTTTCTGGATGAGCCAATAGAAAGCTTCGACCTGACTACATTGAGTGTAATATCACTGCTGTATCTTCTATAGTAACGGAGATATACGGGTTTGAAATTTTAGAATAATATTTTTGTAAAACATGTTTCCAAGGATGTATAACATTGTTTCAACAATCAAAGTGGTTATTTCAAATCTCCACTACGACGACTACAATCATGCAAAAATACATTGTTTACTTTATTGTTATGAGAGTTTCCATGGTAACTAAGCATGAATATTACACATGGATTAAATTTTTCCAGATGAGCCATTAGAGAGCTTCGACCTGATTATATTGAGAGTAAAATCACTGCTGTATCTTCTATAGTAACGGAGATATGCGGGTTTGAAATTTTATATAATGTTTTTGTAAAACATGTTTCCAAGGATGTATTACATTGTTTCAACAATCAAAGTGGTTATTTCAAATCTCCACGACGACGACTACAATCATGCACAAATAGATTGTTTACTTTATTGTTATGAGAGTTTCCATGGTAACTAAGCATGAATATTACACATGGATTAAATTTTTCCAGATGAGCCATTAGAGAGCTTCGACCTGATTACATTGAGAGTAAAATCACTGCTTTATCTTCTATAGTAACGGAGATATGCGAGTTTGAAATTTTATATAATGTTTTTGTAAAACATGTTTCCAAGGATGTATTACATTGTTTCAACAATCAAAGCGGTTATTTCAAATCTCCACGACGACGATTACAATCATGCACAAATAGATTGTTTACTTTATTGTTATGAGAGTTTCCATGGTAACTAAGCATGAATATTACACATGGATTAAATTTTTCCAGATGAACCATTAGAGAGCTTCGACCCGATTACATTGAGAGTAAAATCACTGCTTTATCTTATATAGTAACGGAGATATGCGAGTTCGAAATTTTATATAATGTTTTTGTAAAACATGTTTCCAAGGAAGTATTACATTGTTTCAACAATCATAGTGGTTATTTCAAATCTCCACGACGACGACTAAAATCATGCACAAATAGATTGTTTACTTTATTGTTATGAGAGTTTCCATGGTAACTAAGCATGAATATTACACATGGATTAAATTTTTCCAGATGAGCCATTAGAGAGCTTCGACCTGATTATATTGAGAGTAAAATCACTGCTGTATCTTCTATAGTAACGGAGATATGCGGGTTTGAAATTTTATATAATGTTTTTGTAAAACATGTTTCTAAGGATGCATAACATTGTTTCAACAATCAAAGTGGTTATTTCAAATCTCCACGACGACGACTACAATCATGCACAAATAGATTGTTTACTTTATTGTTATGAGAGTTTCCATGGTAACTAAGCATGACTATTACACATGGATTAAATTTTTCCAGATGAGCCATTAGAGAGCTTCGACCTGATTATATTGAGAGTAAAATCACTGCTGTATCTTCTATAGTAACGGAGATATGCGGGTTTGAAATTTTATATAATGTTTTTGTAAAACATGTTTCTAAGGATGCATAACATTGTTTCAACAATCAAAGTGGTTATTTCAAATCTCCACGACGACGACTACAATCATGCACAAATAGATTGTTTACTTTATTGTTATGAGAGTTTCCATGGTAACTAAGCATGACTATTACACATGGATTAAATTTTTCCAGATGAGCCATTAGAAAGCTTCGACCTGATTACATTGAGTGTAAAATCACTGCTGTATCTTCTATAGTAACGTAGATATGCGAGTTTGAAATTTTATATAATGTTTTTGTAAAACATGTTTCCAAGGATGTATTACATTGTTTCAACAATCAAAGTGGTTATTTCAAATCTCCACGACGACGACTACAATCATGCACAAATTGATTGTTTACTTTATTGTTATGAGAGTTTCCATGGCAACTAAGCATGAATATTTCACATGGACTAAATTTTTCTGGATGAGCCAATAGAGATGTTCGACCTGATTACATTGAGTGTAAAATCACTGCTGTGTCTTCTATAGTAACGTAGATATGCGAGTTCGAAATTTTATATAATGTTTTAGTAAAACAAGTTTCCAAGGATGTATTACATTGTTTCAACAATCAAAGTGGTTATTTCAAATCTCCACGACGACGTCTACAATCATGCACAAATAGATTGTTTACTTTATTGTTATGAGAGTTTCCATGGTAACTAAGCATGAATATTACACATTGATTAAATTTTTCCAGATGAATCATTAGAGAGCTTCGACCCGATTACATTGAGAGTAAAATCACTGTTTATCTTCGATAGTAACGGAGATATGCGGGTTTGAAATTTTATATAATGTTTTTGTAAAACATGTTTCCAAGGACGTATTACATTGTTTCAACAATCAAAGTGGTTATTTCAAATCTCCACGACGACGATTACAATCATGCACAAATAGATTGTTTACTTTATTGTTATGAGAGTTTCCATGGTAACTAAGCATGAATATTACAAATGGATTAAATTTTTCCAGATGAGCCATTAGCGAGCTTCGACCTGATTACATTGAGAGTAAAATCACTGCTTTATCTTCTATAGTAACGGAGATATGCGAGTTTGAAATTTTATATAATGTTTTTGTAAAACATGTTTCCAAGGATGTATTACATTGTTTCAACAATCAAAGTGGTTATTTCAAATCTCCACGACGACGACTACAATCATGCAAAAATACTTTTTTTACTTTATTGTTATGAGAGTTTCCATGGTAACTAAGCATGAATATTACACATGGATTAAATTTTTCCAGATGAGCCATTAGAGAGCGTCGACCTGATTATATTGAGAGTAAAATCACTGCTGTATCTTCTATAGTAACGGAGATATGCGGGTTTGAAACTTTATATAATGTTTTTGTAAAACATGTTTCCAAGGATGTATTACATTGTTTCAACAATCAAAGTGGTTATTTCAAATCTCCACGACGACGACTACAATCATGCACAAATAGATTGTTTACTTTATTGTTATGAGATTTTACATGGTAACTAAGCATGAATATTACACATGGATTAAATTTTTCCAGATGAGCCATTAGAGAGCTTCGACCTGATTATATTGAGAGTGAAATCACTGCTGTATCTTCTATAGTAACGGAGATATGCGGGTTTGAAATTTTATATAATGTTTTTGTAAAACATGTTTCCAAGGATGTATTACATTGTTTCAACAATCAAAGTGGTTATTTCAAATCTCCACGACGACGATTACAATCATGCACAAATAGATTGTTTACTTTATTGTTATGAGAGTTTCCATGGTAACTAAGCATGAATATTACACATGGATTAAATTTTTCTGGATGAGCCAATAGAAAGCTTCGACCTGATTACATTGAGAGTAAAATCACTGCTTTATCTTCGATAGTAACGGAGATATGCGGGTTTGAAATTTTATATAATGTTTTTGTAAAACATGTTTCCAAGGATGTATTACATTGTTTCAACAATCAAAGTGGTTATTTCAAATCTCCACGACGACGACTACAATCATGCAAAATTACATTGTTTACTTTATTGTTATGAGAGTTTCCATGGTAACTAAGCATGAATATTACACATGGATTAAATTTTTCCAGATGAGCCATTAGAGAGCTTCGACCTGATTACATTGAGACTAAAGTCACTGCTTTATCTTCTATAGTAACGGAGATATGCGAGTTTGAAATTTTATATAATGTTTTTGTAAAACATGTTTCCAAGGATGTATTACATTGTTTCAACAATCAAAGTGGTTATTTCAAATCTCCACTACGACGACTACAATCATGCAAAAATACATTGTTTACTTTATTGTTATGAGAGTTTCCATGGTAACTAAGCATGAATATTACACATGGATTAAATTTTTCCAGATGAGCCATTAGAAAGCTTCGACCTGATTACATTGAGTGTAAAATCACTGCTGTATCTTCTATAGTAACGTAGATATGCGAGTTTGAAATTTTATATAATGTTTTTGTAAAACATGTTTCCAAGGATGTATTACATTGTTTCAACAATCAAAGTGGTTATTTCAAATCTCCACGACGACGACTACAATCATGCACAAATTGATTGTTTACTTTATTGTTATGAGAGTTTCCATGGCAACTAAGCATGAATATTTCACATGGACTAAATTTTTCTGGATGAGCCAATAGAGATGTTCGACCTGATTACATTGAGTGTAAAATCACTGCTGTGTCTTCTATAGTAACGTAGATATGCGAGTTTGAAATTTTATATAATGTTTTAGTAAAACAAGTTTCCAAGGATGTATTACATTGTTTCAACAATCAAAGTGGTTATTTCAAATCTCCACGACGACGTCTACAATCATGCACAAATAGATTGTTTACTTTATTGTTATGAGAGTTTCCATGGTAACTAAGCATGAATATTACACATGGATTAAATTTTTCTGGATGAGCCAATAGAAAGCTTCGACATGATTACATTGAGTGTAAAATCACTGCTGTATCTTCCATACTAACGTAGATATGCAAGTTTGAAATTTTATATAATGTTTTTGTAAAACATGTTTCCAAGGACATATTACATTGTTTCAACAATCGAAGTGGTTATTTCAAATCTCCACGACGACGACTACAATCATGCACAAATAGATTGTTTACTTTATTGTTATGAGAGTTTCCATGGTAAATAAGTATGAATATTACACATGGATTAAATTTTTCTGGATGAGCCATTAGAGAGATTCGACCTGATTACATTGAGAGTAAAATCACTGTTTTATCTTCTATAGTAACGGAGATATGCGAGTTTGAAATTTTATATAATGTTTTGTAAATCATGTTTCCAAGGATGTATTACATTGTTTCAACAATCAAAGCGGTTATTTCAAATCTCCACGACGACGACTACAATCATGCACAAATAGATTGTTTACTTTATTGTTATGAGAGTTTCCATGGTAACTAAGTATGAATATTACAGATGGTATAAATTTTTCTGGATGAGCCAATAGAAAGCTTCGACCTGACTACATTGAGTGTAATATCACTGCTGTATCTTCTATAGTAACGGAGATATACGGGTTTGAAATTTTAGAATAATATTTTTGTAAAACATGTTTCCAAGGATGTATTACATTGTTTCAACAATCAAAGTGGTTATTTCAAATCTCCACGACGACGACTACAATCATGCAAAAATACATTGTTTACTTTATTGTTATGAGAGTTTCCATGGTAACTAAGCATGAATATTACACATGGATTAAATTTTTCCAGATGAGCCATTAGAGAGCTTCGACCTGATTACATTGAGAGTAAAATCACTGCTTTATCTTCTATAGTAACGGAGATATGCGAGTTTGAAATTTTATATAATGTTTTTGTAAAACATGTTTCCAAGGATGTATTACATTGTTTCAACAATCAAAGCGGTTATTTCAAATCTCCACGACGACGATTACAATCATGCACAAATAGATTGTTTACTTTATTGTTATGAGAGTTTCCATGGTAACTAAGCATGAATATTACACATGGATTAAATTTTTCCAGATGAACCATTAGAGAGCTTCGACCCGATTACATTGAGAGTAAAATCACTGCTTTATCTTATATAGTAACGGAGATATGCGAGTTCGAAATTTTATATAATGTTTTTGTAAAACATGTTTCCAAGGAAGTATTACATTGTTTCAACAATCATAGTGGTTATTTCAAATCTCCACGACGACGACTACAATCATGCACAAATAGATTGTTTACTTTATTGTTATGAGAGTTTCCATGGTAACTAAGCATGAATATTACACATGGATTAAATTTTTCCAGATGAGCCATTAGAGAGCTTCGACCTGATTATATTGAGAGTAAAATCACTGCTGTATCTTCTATAGTAACGGAGATATGCGGGTTTGAAATTTTATATAATGTTTTTGTAAAACATGTTTCTAAGGATGCATAACATTGTTTCAACAATCAAAGTGGTTATTTCAAATCTCCACGACGACGACTACAATCATGCACAAATAGATTGTTTACTTTATTGTTATGAGAGTTTCCATGGTAACTAAGCATGACTATTACACATGGATTAAATTTTTCCAGATGAGCCATTAGAGAGCTTCGACCTGATTATATTGAGAGTAAAATCACTGCTGTATCTTCTATAGTAACGGAGATATGCGGGTTTGAAATTTTATATAATGTTTTTGTAAAACATGTTTCTAAGGATGCATAACATTGTTTCAACAATCAAAGTGGTTATTTCAAATCTCCACGACGACGACTACAATCATGCACAAATAGATTGTTTACTTTATTGTTATGAGAGTTTCCATGGTAACTAAGCATGACTAATACACATGGATTAAATTTTTCCAGATGAGCCATTAGAAAGCTTCGACCTGATTACATTGAGTGTAAAATCACTGCTGTATCTTCTATAGTAACGTAGATATGCGAGTTTGAAATTTTATATAATGTTTTTGTAAAACATGTTTCCAAGGATGTATTACATTGTTTCAACAATCAAAGTGGTTATTTCAAATCTCCACGACGACGACTACAATCATGCACAAATTGATTGTTTACTTTATTGTTATGAGAGTTTCCATGGCAACTAAGCATGAATATTTCACATGGACTAAATTTTTCTGGATGAGCCAATAGAGATGTTCGACCTGATTACATTGAGTGTAAAATCACTGCTGTGTCTTCTATAGTAACGTAGATATGCGAGTTTGAAATTTTATATAATGTTTTAGTAAAACAAGTTTCCAAGGATGTATTACATTGTTTCAACAATCAAAGTGGTTATTTCAAATCTCCACGACGACGTCTACAATCATGCACAAATAGATTGTTTACTTTATTGTTATGAGAGTTTCCATGGTAACTAAGCATGAATATTACACATTGATTAAATTTTTCCAGATGAATCATTAGAGAGCTTCGACCCGATTACATTGAGAGTAAAATCACTGTTTATCTTCGATAGTAACGGAGATATGCGGGTTTGAAATTTTATATAATGTTTTTGTAAAACATGTTTCCAAGGACGTATTACATTGTTTCAACAATCAAAGTGGTTATTTCAAATCTCCACGACGACGATTACAATCATGCACAAATAGATTGTTTACTTTATTGTTATGAGAGTTTCCATGGTAACTAAGCATGAATATTACAAATGGATTAAATTTTTCCAGATGAGCCATTAGCGAGCTTCGACCTGATTACATTGAGAGTAAAATCACTGCTTTATCTTCTATAGTAACGGAGATATGCGAGTTTGAAATTTTATATAATGTTTTTGTAAAACATGTTTCCAAGGATGTATTACATTGTTTCAACAATCAAAGTGGTTATTTCAAATCTCCACGACGACGACTACAATCATGCAAAAATACTTTTTTTACTTTATTGTTATGAGAGTTTCCATGGTAACTAAGCATGAATATTACACATGGATTAAATTTTTCCAGATGAGCCATTAGAGAGCGTCGACCTGATTATATTGAGAGTAAAATCACTGCTGTATCTTCTATAGTAACGGAGATATGCGGGTTTGAAACTTTATATAATGTTTTTGTAAAACATGTTTCCAAGGATGTATTACATTGTTTCAACAATCAAAGTGGTTATTTCAAATCTCCACGACGACGACTACAATCATGCACAAATAGATTGTTTACTTTATTGTTATGAGATTTTACATGGTAACTAAGCATGAATATTACACATGGATTAAATTTTTCCAGATGAGCCATTAGAGAGCTTCGACCTGATTATATTGAGAGTGAAATCACTGCTGTATCTTCTATAGTAACGGAGATATGCGGGTTTGAAATTTTATATAATGTTTTTGTAAAACATGTTTCCAAGGATGTATTACATTGTTTCAACAATCAAAGTGGTTATTTCAAATCTCCACGACGACGATTACAATCATGCACAAATAGATTGTTTACTTTATTGTTATGAGAGTTTCCATGGTAACTAAGCATGAATATTACACATGGATTAAATTTTTCCAGATGAACCATTAGAGAGCTTCGACCCGATTACATTGAGAGTAAAATCACTGCTTTATCTTCGATAGTAACGGAGATATGCGGGTTTGAAATTTTATATAATGTTTTTGTAAAACATGTTTCCAAGGATGTATTACATTGTTTCAACAATCAAAGTGGTTATTTCAAATCTCCACGACGACGACTACAATCATGCAAAATTACATTGTTTACTTTATTGTTATGAGAGTTTCCATGGTAACTAAGCATGAATATTACACATGGATTAAATTTTTCCAGATGAGCCATTAGAGAGCTTCGACCTGATTACATTGAGACTAAAGTCACTGCTTTATCTTCTATAGTAACGGAGATATGCGAGTTTGAAATTTTATATAATGTTTTTGTAAAACATGTTTCCAAGGATGTATTACATTGTTTCAACAATCAAAGTGGTTATTTCAAATCTCCACTACGACGACTACAATCATGCAAAAATACATTGTTTACTTTATTGTTATGAGAGTTTCCATGGTAACTAAGCATGAATATTACACATGGATTAAATTTTTCCAGATGAGCCATTAGAGAGCTTCGACCTGATTATATTGAGAGTAAAATCACTGCTGTATCTTCTATAGTAACGGAGATATGCGAGTTTGAAATTTTATATAATGTTTTTGTAAAACATGTTTCCAAGGATGTATTACATTGTTTCAACAATCAAAGTGGTTATTTCAAATCTCCACGACGACGACTACAATCATGCACAAATTGATTGTTTACTTTATTGTTATGAGAGTTTCCATGGCAACTAAGCATGAATATTTCACATGGACTAAATTTTTCTGGATGAGCCAATAGAGATGTTCGACCTGATTACATTGAGTGTAAAATCACTGCTGTGTCTTCTATAGTAACGTAGATATGCGAGTTTGAAATTTTATATAATGTTTTAGTAAAACAAGTTTCCAAGGATGTATTACATTGTTTCAACAATCAAAGTGGTTATTTCAAATCTCCACGACGACGTCTACAATCATGCACAAATAGATTGTTTACTTTATTGTTATGAGAGTTTCCATGGTAACTAAGCATGAATATTACACATGGATTAAATTTTTCTGGATGAGCCAATAGAAAGCTTCGACATGATTACATTGAGTGTAAAATCACTGCTGTATCTTCCATACTAACGTAGATATGCAAGTTTGAAATTTTATATAATGTTTTTGTAAAACATGTTTCCAAGGACATATTACATTGTTTCAACAATCGAAGTGGTTATTTCAAATCTCCACGACGACGACTACAATCATGCACAAATAGATTGTTTACTTTATTGTTATGAGAGTTTCCATGGTAAATAAGTATGAATATTACACATGGATTAAATTTTTCTGGATGAGCCATTAGAGAGATTCGACCTGATTACATTGAGAGTAAAATCACTGTTTTATCTTCTATAGTAACGGAGATATGCGAGTTTGAAATTTTATATAATGTTTTGTAAATCATGTTTCCAAGGATGTATTACATTGTTTCAACAATCAAAGCGGTTATTTCAAATCTCCACGACGACGACTACAATCATGCACAAATAGATTGTTTACTTTATTGTTATGAGAGTTTCCATGGTAACTAAGTATGAATATTACAGATGGTATAAATTTTTCTGGATGAGCCAATAGAAAGCTTCGACCTGACTACATTGAGTGTAATATCACTGCTGTATCTTCTATAGTAACGGAGATATACGGGTTTGAAATTTTAGAATAATATTTTTGTAAAACATGTTTCCAAGGATGTATTACATTGTTTCAACTATCAAAGTGGATATTTCAAATCTCCACGACGACGACTACAATCATGCACAAATAGATTGTTTACTTTATTGTTATGAGAGTTTCCATGGCAACTAAGCATGAATATTACACATGGACTAAATTTTTCTGGATGAGCCAATAGAAAGCTTCGACATGATTACATTGAGTGTAAAATCACTGCTGTATCTTCTATAGTAACGTAGATATGCGAGTTTGAAATTTTATATAATGTTTTAGTAAAACAAGTTTCCAAGGATGTATTACATTGTTTCAACAATCAAAGTGGTTATTTCAAATCTCCACGACGACGACTACAATCATGCACAAATAGACTGTTTACTTTATTGTTATGAGAGTTTCAATGGTAACTAAGCATGAATATTACACATGGATTAAATTTTTCTGGATGAGCCAATAGAAAGCTTCGACATGATTACATTGAGTGTAAAATCACTGCTGTATCTTCTATAGTAACGGAGATATGCGAGTTTGAAATTTTATATAATGTTTTTGTAAAACATGTTTCCAAGGATGTATTACATTGTTTCAACAATCAAAGTGGTTATTTCAAATCTCCGCGACGACGACTACAATCATGCAAAAATAGATTGTTTACTTTATTGTTATGAGAGTTTCCATGGTAACTAAGCATGAATATTACACATGGATTAAATTTTTCCAGATGAGCCATTAGAGAGCGTCGACCTGATTACATTGAGTGTAAAATCACTGCTGTATCTTCTATAGTAACGTAGATATGCGAGTTTGAAATTTTATATAATGTTTTTGTAAAACATGTTTCCAAGGATGTATTACATTGTTTCAACAATCAAAGTGGTTATTTCAAATCTCCACGACGACGTCTACAATCATGCACAAATAGATTGTTTACTTTATTGTTATGAGAGTTTCCATGGTAACTAAGCATGAATATTACACATGGATTAAATTTTTCTGGATGAGCCAATAGAAATCTTCGACCTGATTACATTGAGTGTAAAATCACTGCTGTATCTTCCATACTAACGTAGATATGCAAGATTGAAATTTTATATAATGTTTTTGTAAAACATGTTTCCAAGGACATATTACATTGTTTCAACAATCAAAGTGGTTATTTCAAATCTCCACGACGACGACTACAATCATGCACAAATAGATTGTTTACTTTATTGTTATGAGATTTTCCATGGTAAATAAGTATGAATATTACACATGGATTAAATTTTTCTGGATGAGCCATTAGAGAGATTCGACCTGATTACATTGAGAGTAAAATCACTGTTTTATCTTCTATAGTAACGGAGATATGCGAGTTTGAAATTTTATATAATGTTTTGTAAATCATGTTTCCAAGGATGTATTACATTGTTTCAACAATCAAAGCGGTTATTTCAAATCTCCACGACGACGACTACAATCATGCACAAATAGATTGTTTACTTTATTGTTATGAGAGTTTCCATGGTAACTAAGTATGAATATTACAGATGGTATAAATTTTTCTGGATGAGCCAATAGAAAGCTTCGACCTGACTACATTGAGTGTAATATCACTGCTGTATCTTCTATAGTAACGGAGATATACGGGTTTGAAATTTTAGAATAATATTTTTGTAAAACATGTTTCCAAGGATGTATTACATTGTTTCAACTATCAAAGTGGATATTTCAAATCTCCACGACGACGACTACAATCATGCACAAATAGATTGTTTACTTTATTGTTATGAGAGTTTCCATGGCAACTAAGCATGAATATTACACATGGACTAAATTTTTCTGGATGAGCCAATAGAAAGCTTCGACATGATTACATTGAGTGTAAAATCACTGCTGTATCTTCTATAGTAACGTAGATATGCGAGTTCGAAATTTTATATAATGTTTTTGTAAAACATGTTTCCAAGGATGTATTGCATTGTTTGAACAATCATAGTGGTTATTTCAAATCTCCACGACGACGACTACAATCATGCACAAATTGATTGTTTACTTTATTGTTATGAGAGTTTCCATGGTAACTAAGCATGAATATTACACATGGATTAAATTTTTCCAGATGAGCCATTAGAGAGCTTCGACCTGATTACATTGAGACTAAAGTCACTGCTTTATCTTCTATAGTAACGGAGATATGCGAGTTTGAAATTTTATATAATGTTTTTGTAAAACATGTTTCCAAGGATGTATTACATTGTTTCAACAATCAAAGTGGTTATTTCAAATCTCCACTACGACGACTACAATCATGCAAAAATACATTGTTTACTTTATTGTTATGAGAGTTTCCATGGTAACTAAGCATGAATATTACACATGGATTAAATTTTTCTGGATGAGCCAATAGAAAGCTTCGACATGATTACATTGAGTGTAAAATCACTGCTGTATCTTCCATACTAACGTAGATATGCAAGTTTGAAATTTTATATAATGTTTTTGTAAAACATGTTTCCAAGGACATATTACATTGTTTCAACAATCGAAGTGGTTATTTCAAATCTCCACGACGACGACTACAATCATGCACAAATAGATTGTTTACTTTATTGTTATGAGAGTTTCCATGGTAAATAAGTATGAATATTACACATGGATTAAATTTTTCTGGATGAGCCATTAGAGAGATTCGACCTGATTACATTGAGAGTAAAATCACTGTTTTATCTTCTATAGTAACGGAGATATGCGAGTTTGAAATTTTATATAATGTTTTGTAAATCATGTTTCCAAGGATGTATTACATTGTTTCAACAATCAAAGCGGTTATTTCAAATCTCCACGACGACGACTACAATCATGCACAAATAGATTGTTTACTTTATTGTTATGAGAGTTTCCATGGTAACTAAGTATGAATATTACAGATGGTATAAATTTTTCTGGATGAGCCAATAGAAAGCTTCGACCTGACTACATTGAGTGTAATATCACTGCTGTATCTTCTATAGTAACGGAGATATACGGGTTTGAAATTTTAGAATAATATTTTTGTAAAACATGTTTCCAAGGATGTATTACATTGTTTCAACTATCAAAGTGGATATTTCAAATCTCCACGACGACGACTACAATCATGCACAAATAGATTGTTTACTTTATTGTTATGAGAGTTTCCATGGCAACTAAGCATGAATATTACACATGGACTAAATTTTTCTGGATGAGCCAATAGAAAGCTTCGACATGATTACATTGAGTGTAAAATCACTGCTGTATCTTCTATAGTAACGTAGATATGCGAGTTTGAAATTTTATATAATGTTTTAGTAAAACAAGTTTCCAAGGATGTATTACATTGTTTCAACAATCAAAGTGGTTATTTCAAATCTCCACGACGACGACTACAATCATGCACAAATAGACTGTTTACTTTATTGTTATGAGAGTTTCAATGGTAACTAAGCATGAATATTACACATGGATTAAATTTTTCTGGATGAGCCAATAGAAAGCTTCGACATGATTACATTGAGTGTAAAATCACTGCTGTATCTTCTATAGTAACGGAGATATGCGAGTTTGAAATTTTATATAATGTTTTTGTAAAACATGTTTCCAAGGATGTATTACATTGTTTCAACAATCAAAGTGGTTATTTCAAATCTCCGCGACGACGACTACAATCATGCAAAAATAGATTGTTTACTTTATTGTTATGAGAGTTTCCATGGTAACTAAGCATGAATATTACACATGGATTAAATTTTTCAAGATGAGACATTAGAAATCTTCGACCTGATTACATTGAGTGTAAAATCACTGCTGTATCTTCTATAGTAACGTAGATATGCGAGTTTGAAATTTTATATAATGTTTTTGTAAAACATGTTTCCAAGGATGTATTACATTGTTTCAACAATCAAAGTGGTTATTTCAAATCTCCACGACGACGTCTACAATCATGCACAAATAGATTGTTTACTTTATTGTTATGAGAGTTTCCATGGTAACTAAGCATGAATATTACACATGGATTAAATTTTTCTGGATGAGCCAATAGAAATCTTCGACCTGATTACATTGAGTGTAAAATCACTGCTGTATCTTCCATACTAACGTAGATATGCAAGATTGAAATTTTATATAATGTTTTTGTAAAACATGTTTCCAAGGACATATTACATTGTTTCAACAATCAAAGTGGTTATTTCAAATCTCCACGACGACGACTACAATCATGCACAAATAGATTGTTTACTTTATTGTTATGAGAGTTTCCATGGTAAATAAGTATGAATATTACACATGGATTAAATTTTTCTGGATGAGCCATTAGAGAGATTCGACCTGATTACATTGAGAGTAAAATCACTGTTTTATCTTCTATAGTAACGGAGATATGCGAGTTTGAAATTTTATATAATGTTTTGTAAATCATGTTTCCAAGGATGTATTACATTGTTTCAACAATCAAAGCGGTTATTTCAAATCTCCACGACGACGACTACAATCATGCACAAATAGATTGTTTACTTTATTGTTATGAGAGTTTCCATGGTAACTAAGTATGAATATTACAGATGGTATAAATTTTTCTGGATGAGCCAATAGAAAGCTTCGACCTGACTACATTGAGTGTAATATCACTGCTGTATCTTCTATAGTAACGGAGATATACGGGTTTGAAATTTTAGAATAATATTTTTGTAAAACATGTTTCCAAGGATGTATTACATTGTTTCAACTATCAAAGTGGATATTTCAAATCTCCACGACGACGACTACAATCATGCACAAATAGATTGTTTACTTTATTGTTATGAGAGTTTCCATGGCAACTAAGCATGAATATTACACATGGACTAAATTTTTCTGGATGAGCCAATAGAAAGCTTCGACATGATTACATTGAGTGTAAAATCACTGCTGTATCTTCTATAGTAACGTAGATATGCGAGTTCGAAATTTTATATAATGTTTTTGTAAAACATGTTTCCAAGGATGTATTGCATTGTTTGAACAATCATAGTGGTTATTTCAAATCTCCACGACGACGACTACAATCATGCACAAATTGATTGTTTACTTTATTGTTATGAGAGTTTCCATGGTAACTAAGCATGAATATTACACATGGATTAAATTTTTCCAGATGAGCCATTAGAGAGCTTCGACCTGATTACATTGAGACTAAAGTCACTGCTTTATCTTCTATAGTAACGGAGATATGCGAGTTTGAAATTTTATATAATGTTTTTGTAAAACATGTTTCCAAGGATGTATTACATTGTTTCAACAATCAAAGTGGTTATTTCAAATCTCCACTACGACGACTACAATCATGCAAAAATACATTGTTTACTTTATTGTTATGAGAGTTTCCATGGTAACTAAGCATGAATATTACACATGGATTAAATTTTTCCAGATGAGCCATTAGAGAGCTTCGACCTGATTACATTGAGAGTAAAATCACTGCTTTATCTTCTATAGTAACGGAGATATGCGAGTTTGAAATTTTATATAATGTTTTTGTAAAACATGTTTCCAAGGATGTATTACATTGTTTCAACAATCAAAGTGGTTATTTCAAATCTCAACGACGACGATTACAATCATGCACAAATAGATTGTTTACTTTATTGTTATGAGAGTTTCCATGGTAACTAAGCATGAATATTACACATGGATTAAATTTTTCCAGATGAACCATTAGAGAGCTTCGACCCGATTACATTGAGAGTAAAATCACTGCTTTATCTTATATAGTAACGGAGATATGCGAGTTCGAAATTTTATATAATGTTTTTGTAAAACATGTTTCCAAGGAAGTATTACATTGTTTCAACAATCTTAGTGGTTATTTCAAATCTCCACGACGACGACTAAAATCATGCACAAATAGATTGTTTACTTTATTGTTATGAGAGTTTCCATGGTAACTAAGCATGAATATTACACATGGATTAAATTTTTCCAGATGAGCCATTAGAGAGCTTCGACCTGATTATATTGAGAGTAAAATCACTGCTGTATCTTCTATAGTAACGGAGATATGCGGGTTTGAAATTTTATATAATGTTTTTGTAAAACATGTTTCTAAGGATGCATAACATTGTTTCAACAATCAAAGTGGTTATTTCAAATCTCCACGACGACGACTACAATCATGCACAAATAGATTGTTTACTTTATTGTTATGAGAGTTTCCATGGTAACTAAGCATGACTATTACACATGGATTAAATTTTTCCAGATGAGCCATTAGAAAGCTTCGACCTGATTACATTGAGTGTAAAATCACTGCTGTATCTTCTATAGTAACGTAGATATGCGAGTTTGAAATTTTATATAATGTTTTTGTAAAACATGTTTCCAAGGATGTATTACATTGTTTCAACAATCAAAGTGGTTATTTCAAATCTCCACGACGACGACTACAATCATGCACAAATTGATTGTTTACTTTATTGTTATGAGAGTTTCCATGGCAACTAAGCATGAATATTTCACATGGACTAAATTTTTCTGGATGAGCCAATAGAGATGTTCGACCTGATTACATTGAGTGTAAAATCACTGCTGTGTCTTCTATAGTAACGTAGATATGCGAGTTTGAAATTTTATATAATGTTTTAGTAAAACAAGTTTCCAAGGATGTATTACATTGTTTCAACAATCAAAGTGGTTATTTCAAATCTCCACGACGACGTCTACAATCATGCACAAATAGATTGTTTACTTTATTGTTATGAGAGTTTCCATGGTAACTAAGCATGAATATTACACATTGATTAAATTTTTCCAGATGAACCATTAGAGAGCTTCGACCCGATTACATTGAGAGTAAAATCACTGTTTATCTTCGATAGTAACGGAGATATGCGGGTTTGAAATTTTATATAATGTTTTTGTAAAACATGTTTCCAAGGACGTATTACATTGTTTCAACAATCAAAGTGGTTATTTCAAATCTCCACGACGACGTCTACAATCATGCACAAATAGATTGTTTACTTTATTGTTATGAGAGTTTCCATGGTAACTAAGCATGAATATTACACATTGATTAAATTTTTCCAGACGAATCATTAGAGAGCTTCGACCCGATTACATTGAGAGTAAAATCACTGTTTATCTTCGATAGTAACGGAGATATGCGGGTTTGAAATTTTATATAATGTTTTTGTAAAACATGTTTCCAAGGACGTATTACATTGTTTCAACAATCAAAGTGGTTATTTCAAATCTCCACGACGACGATTACAATCATGCACAAATAGATTGTTTACTTTATTGTTATGAGAGTTTCCATGGTAACTAAGCATGAATATTACAAATGGATTAAATTTTTCCAGATGAGCCATTAGCGAGCTTCGACCTGATTACATTGAGAGTAAAATCACTGCTTTATCTTCTATAGTAACGGAGATATGCGAGTTTGAAATTTTATATAATGTTTTTGTAAAACATGTTTCCAAGGATGTATTACATTGTTTCAACAATCAAAGTGGTTATTTCAAATCTCCACGACGACGACTACAATCATGCAAAAATACTTTTTTTACTTTATTGTTATGAGAGTTTCCATGGTAACTAAGCATGAATATTACACATGGATTAAATTTTTCCAGATGAGCCATTAGAGAGCGTCGACCTGATTATATTGAGAGTAAAATCACTGCTGTATCTTCTATAGTAACGGAGATATGCGGGTTTGAAACTTTATATAATGTTTTTGTAAAACATGTTTCCAAGGATGTATTACATTGTTTCAACAATCAAAGTGGTTATTTCAAATCTCCACGACGACGACTACAATCATGCACAAATAGATTGTTTACTTTATTGTTATGAGATTTTACATGGTAACTAAGCATGAATATTACACATGGATTAAATTTTTCCAGATGAGCCATTAGAGAGCTTCGACCTGATTATATTGAGAGTGAAATCACTGCTGTATCTTCTATAGTAACGGAGATATGCGGGTTTGAAATTTTATATAATGTTTTTGTAAAACATGTTTCCAAGGATGTATTACATTGTTTCAACAATCAAAGTGGTTATTTCAAATCTCCACGACGACGATTACAATCATGCACAAATAGATTGTTTACTTTATTGTTATGAGAGTTTCCATGGTAACTAAGCATGAATATTACACATGGATTAAATTTTTCCAGATGAACCATTAGAGAGCTTCGACCCGATTACATTGAGAGTAAAATCACTGCTTTATCTTCGATAGTAACGGAGATATGCGGGTTTGAAATTTTATATAATGTTTTTGTAAAACATGTTTCCAAGGATGTATTACATTGTTTCAACAATCAAAGTGGTTATTTCAAATCTCCACGACGACGACTACAATCATGCAAAATTACATTGTTTACTTTATTGTTATGAGAGTTTCCATGGTAACTAAGCATGAATATTACACATGGATTAAATTTTTCCAGATGAGCCATTAGAGAGCTTCGACCTGATTACATTGAGACTAAAGTCACTGCTTTATCTTCTATAGTAACGGAGATATGCGAGTTTGAAATTTTATATAATGTTTTTGTAAAACATGTTTCCAAGGATGTATTACATTGTTTCAACAATCAAAGTGGTTATTTCAAATCTCCACTACGACGACTACAATCATGCAAAAATACATTGTTTACTTTATTGTTATGAGAGTTTCCATGGTAACTAAGCATGAATATTACACATGGATTAAATTTTTCCAGATGAGCCATTAGAGAGCTTCGACCTGATTATATTGAGAGTAAAATCACTGCTGTATCTTCTATAGTAACGGAGATATGCGAGTTTGAAATTTTATATAATGTTTTTGTAAAACATGTTTCCAAGGATGTATTACATTGTTTCAACAATCAAAGTGGTTATTTCAAATCTCCACGACGACGACTACAATCATGCACAAATAGATTGTTTACTTTATTGTTATGAGAGTTTCCATGGTAACTAAGCATGAATATTACACATGGATTAAATTTTTCTGGATGAGCCAATAGAAAGCTTCGACCTGATTACATTGAGTGTAATATCACTGCTGTATCTTCTATAGTAACGGAGATATGCGGGTTTGAAATTTTATATAATGTTTTTGTAAAACATGTTTCCAAGGATGTATTACATTGTTTCAACAATCAAAGTGGTTATTTCAAATCTCCACGACGACGACTACAATCATGCACAAATAGATTGTTTACTTTATTGTTATGAGAGTTTCCATGGTAACTAAGCATGAATATTACACATGGATTAAATTTTTCCAGATGAGCCATTAGAGAGCTTCGACCTGATTACATTGAGAGTAAAATCACTGCTTTATCTTCTATAGTAACGGAGATATGCGAGTTTGAAATTTTATATAATGTTTTTGTAAAACATGTTTCCAAGGATGTATTACATTGTTTCAACAATCAAAGTGGTTATTTCAAATCTCAACGACGACGATTACAATCATGCACAAATAGATTGTTTACTTTATTGTTATGAGAGTTTCCATGGTAACTAAGCATGAATATTACACATGGATTAAATTTTTCCAGATGAACCATTAGAGAGCTTCGACCCGATTACATTGAGAGTAAAATCACTGCTTTATCTTATATAGTAACGGAGATATGCGAGTTCGAAATTTTATATAATGTTTTTGTAAAACATGTTTCCAAGGAAGTATTACATTGTTTCAACAATCTTAGTGGTTATTTCAAATCTCCACGACGACGACTAAAATCATGCACAAATAGATTGTTTACTTTATTGTTATGAGAGTTTCCATGGTAACTAAGCATGAATATTACACATGGATTAAATTTTTCCAGATGAGCCATTAGAGAGCTTCGACCTGATTATATTGAGAGTAAAATCACTGCTGTATCTTCTATAGTAACGGAGATATGCGGGTTTGAAATTTTATATAATGTTTTTGTAAAACATGTTTCTAAGGATGCATAACATTGTTTCAACAATCAAAGTGGTTATTTCAAATCTCCACGACGACGACTACAATCATGCACAAATAGATTGTTTACTTTATTGTTATGAGAGTTTCCATGGTAACTAAGCATGACTATTACACATGGATTAAATTTTTCCAGATGAGCCATTAGAAAGCTTCGACCTGATTACATTGAGTGTAAAATCACTGCTGTATCTTCTATAGTAACGTAGATATGCGAGTTTGAAATTTTATATAATGTTTTTGTAAAACATGTTTCCAAGGATGTATTACATTGTTTCAACAATCAAAGTGGTTATTTCAAATCTCCACGACGACGACTACAATCATGCACAAATTGATTGTTTACTTTATTGTTATGAGAGTTTCCATGGCAACTAAGCATGAATATTTCACATGGACTAAATTTTTCTGGATGAGCCAATAGAGATGTTCGACCTGATTACATTGAGTGTAAAATCACTGCTGTGTCTTCTATAGTAACGTAGATATGCGAGTTTGAAATTTTATATAATGTTTTAGTAAAACAAGTTTCCAAGGATGTATTACATTGTTTCAACAATCAAAGTGGTTATTTCAAATCTCCACGACGACGTCTACAATCATGCACAAATAGATTGTTTACTTTATTGTTATGAGAGTTTCCATGGTAACTAAGCATGAATATTACACATTGATTAAATTTTTCCAGATGAACCATTAGAGAGCTTCGACCCGATTACATTGAGAGTAAAATCACTGTTTATCTTCGATAGTAACGGAGATATGCGGGTTTGAAATTTTATATAATGTTTTTGTAAAACATGTTTCCAAGGACGTATTACATTGTTTCAACAATCAAAGTGGTTATTTCAAATCTCCACGACGACGTCTACAATCATGCACAAATAGATTGTTTACTTTATTGTTATGAGAGTTTCCATGGTAACTAAGCATGAATATTACACATTGATTAAATTTTTCCAGACGAATCATTAGAGAGCTTCGACCCGATTACATTGAGAGTAAAATCACTGTTTATCTTCGATAGTAACGGAGATATGCGGGTTTGAAATTTTATATAATGTTTTTGTAAAACATGTTTCCAAGGACGTATTACATTGTTTCAACAATCAAAGTGGTTATTTCAAATCTCCACGACGACGATTACAATCATGCACAAATAGATTGTTTACTTTATTGTTATGAGAGTTTCCATGGTAACTAAGCATGAATATTACAAATGGATTAAATTTTTCCAGATGAGCCATTAGCGAGCTTCGACCTGATTACATTGAGAGTAAAATCACTGCTTTATCTTCTATAGTAACGGAGATATGCGAGTTTGAAATTTTATATAATGTTTTTGTAAAACATGTTTCCAAGGATGTATTACATTGTTTCAACAATCAAAGTGGTTATTTCAAATCTCCACGACGACGACTACAATCATGCAAAAATACTTTTTTTACTTTATTGTTATGAGAGTTTCCATGGTAACTAAGCATGAATATTACACATGGATTAAATTTTTCCAGATGAGCCATTAGAGAGCGTCGACCTGATTATATTGAGAGTAAAATCACTGCTGTATCTTCTATAGTAACGGAGATATGCGGGTTTGAAACTTTATATAATGTTTTTGTAAAACATGTTTCCAAGGATGTATTACATTGTTTCAACAATCAAAGTGGTTATTTCAAATCTCCACGACGACGACTACAATCATGCACAAATAGATTGTTTACTTTATTGTTATGAGATTTTACATGGTAACTAAGCATGAATATTACACATGGATTAAATTTTTCCAGATGAGCCATTAGAGAGCTTCGACCTGATTATATTGAGAGTGAAATCACTGCTGTATCTTCTATAGTAACGGAGATATGCGGGTTTGAAATTTTATATAATGTTTTTGTAAAACATGTTTCCAAGGATGTATTACATTGTTTCAACAATCAAAGTGGTTATTTCAAATCTCCACGACGACGATTACAATCATGCACAAATAGATTGTTTACTTTATTGTTATGAGAGTTTCCATGGTAACTAAGCATGAATATTACACATGGATTAAATTTTTCCAGATGAACCATTAGAGAGCTTCGACCCGATTACATTGAGAGTAAAATCACTGCTTTATCTTCGATAGTAACGGAGATATGCGGGTTTGAAATTTTATATAATGTTTTTGTAAAACATGTTTCCAAGGATGTATTACATTGTTTCAACAATCAAAGTGGTTATTTCAAATCTCCACGACGACGACTACAATCATGCAAAATTACATTGTTTACTTTATTGTTATGAGAGTTTCCATGGTAACTAAGCATGAATATTACACATGGATTAAATTTTTCCAGATGAGCCATTAGAGAGCTTCGACCTGATTACATTGAGACTAAAGTCACTGCTTTATCTTCTATAGTAACGGAGATATGCGAGTTTGAAATTTTATATAATGTTTTTGTAAAACATGTTTCCAAGGATGTATTACATTGTTTCAACAATCAAAGTGGTTATTTCAAATCTCCACTACGACGACTACAATCATGCAAAAATACATTGTTTACTTTATTGTTATGAGAGTTTCCATGGTAACTAAGCATGAATATTACACATGGATTAAATTTTTCCAGATGAGCCATTAGAGAGCTTCGACCTGATTATATTGAGAGTAAAATCACTGCTGTATCTTCTATAGTAACGGAGATATGCGAGTTTGAAATTTTATATAATGTTTTTGTAAAACATGTTTCCAAGGATGTATTACATTGTTTCAACAATCAAAGTGGTTATTTCAAATCTCCACGACGACGACTACAATCATGCACAAATAGATTGTTTACTTTATTGTTATGAGAGTTTCCATGGTAACTAAGCATGAATATTACACATGGATTAAATTTTTCTGGATGAGCCAATAGAAAGCTTCGACCTGATTACATTGAGTGTAATATCACTGCTGTATCTTCTATAGTAACGGAGATATGCGGGTTTGAAATTTTATATAATGTTTTTGTAAAACATGTTTCCAAGGATGTATTACATTGTTTCAACAATCAAAGTGGTTATTTCAAATCTCCACGACGACGACTACAATCATGCACAAATAGATTGTTTACTTTATTGTTATGAGAGTTTCCATGGTAACTAAGCATGAATATTACACATGGATTAAATTTTTCCAGATGAGCCATTAGAGAGCTTCGACCTGATTACATTGAGAGTAAAATCACTGCTTTATCTTCTATAGTAACGGAGATATGCGAGTTTGAAATTTTATATAATGTTTTTGTAAAACATGTTTCCAAGGATGTATTACATTGTTTCAACAATCAAAGTGGTTATTTCAAATCTCCACGACGACGACTACAATCATGCAAAAATACTTTTTTTACTTTATTGTTATGAGAGTTTCCATGGTAACTAAGCATGAATATTACACATGGATTAAATTTTTCCAGATGAGCCATTAGAGAGCGTCGACCTGATTACATTGAGTGTAAAATCACTGCTGTATCTTCTATAGTAACGTAGATATGCGAGTTTGAAATTTTATATAATGTTTTTGTAAAACATGTTTCCAAGGATGTATTACATTGTTTCAACAATCAAAGTGGTTATTTCAAATCTCCACGACGACGACTACAATCATGCACAAATTGATTGTTTACTTTATTGTTATGAGAGTTTCCATGGCAACTAAGCATGAATATTTCACATGGACTAAATTTTTCTGGATGAGCCAATAGAGATGTTCGACCTGATTACATTGAGTGTAAAATCACTGCTGTGTCTTCTATAGTAACGTAGATATGCGAGTTTGAAATTTTATATAATGTTTTAGTAAAACAAGTTTCCAAGGATGTATTACATTGTTTCAACAATCAAAGTGGTTATTTCAAATCTCCACGACGACGTCTACAATCATGCACAAATAGATTGTTTACTTTATTGTTATGAGAGTTTCCATGGTAACTAAGCATGAATATTACACATGGATTAAATTTTTCTGGATGAGCCAATAGAAAGCTTCGACATGATTACATTGAGTGTAAAATCACTGCTGTATCTTCCATACTAACGTAGATATGCAAGTTTGAAATTTTATATAATGTTTTTGTAAAACATGTTTCCAAGGACATATTACATTGTTTCAACAATCGAAGTGGTTATTTCAAATCTCCACGACGACGACTACAATCATGCACAAATAGATTGTTTACTTTATTGTTATGAGAGTTTCCATGGTAAATAAGTATGAATATTACACATGGATTAAATTTTTCTGGATGAGCCATTAGAGAGATTCGACCTGATTACATTGAGAGTAAAATCACTGTTTTATCTTCTATAGTAACGGAGATATGCGAGTTTGAAATTTTATATAATGTTTTGTAAATCATGTTTCCAAGGATGTATTACATTGTTTCAACAATCAAAGCGGTTATTTCAAATCTCCACGACGACGACTACAATCATGCACAAATAGATTGTTTACTTTATTGTTATGAGAGTTTCCATGGTAACTAAGTATGAATATTACAGATGGTATAAATTTTTCTGGATGAGCCAATAGAAAGCTTCGACCTGACTACATTGAGTGTAATATCACTGCTGTATCTTCTATAGTAACGGAGATATACGGGTTTGAAATTTTAGAATAATATTTTTGTAAAACATGTTTCCAAGGATGTATTACATTGTTTCAACTATCAAAGTGGATATTTCAAATCTCCACGACGACGACTACAATCATGCACAAATAGATTGTTTACTTTATTGTTATGAGAGTTTCCATGGCAACTAAGCATGAATATTACACATGGACTAAATTTTTCTGGATGAGCCAATAGAAAGCTTCGACATGATTACATTGAGTGTAAAATCACTGCTGTATCTTCTATAGTAACGTAGATATGCGAGTTTGAAATTTTATATAATGTTTTAGTAAAACAAGTTTCCAAGGATGTATTACATTGTTTCAACAATCAAAGTGGTTATTTCAAATCTCCACGACGACGACTACAATCATGCACAAATAGACTGTTTACTTTATTGTTATGAGAGTTTCAATGGTAACTAAGCATGAATATTACACATGGATTAAATTTTTCTGGATGAGCCAATAGAAAGCTTCGACATGATTACATTGAGTGTAAAATCACTGCTGTATCTTCTATAGTAACGGAGATATGCGAGTTTGAAATTTTATATAATGTTTTTGTAAAACATGTTTCCAAGGATGTATTACATTGTTTCAACAATCAAAGTGGTTATTTCAAATCTCCGCGACGACGACTACAATCATGCAAAAATAGATTGTTTACTTTATTGTTATGAGAGTTTCCATGGTAACTAAGCATGAATATTACACATGGATTAAATTTTTCAAGATGAGACATTAGAAATCTTCGACCTGATTACATTGAGTGTAAAATCACTGCTGTATCTTCTATAGTAACGTAGATATGCGAGTTTGAAATTTTATATAATGTTTTTGTAAAACATGTTTCCAAGGATGTATTACATTGTTTCAACAATCAAAGTGGTTATTTCAAATCTCCACGACGACGTCTACAATCATGCACAAATAGATTGTTTACTTTATTGTTATGAGAGTTTCCATGGTAACTAAGCATGAATATTACACATGGATTAAATTTTTCTGGATGAGCCAATAGAAATCTTCGACCTGATTACATTGAGTGTAAAATCACTGCTGTATCTTCCATACTAACGTAGATATGCAAGATTGAAATTTTATATAATGTTTTTGTAAAACATGTTTCCAAGGACATATTACATTGTTTCAACAATCAAAGTGGTTATTTCAAATCTCCACGACGACGACTACAATCATGCACAAATAGATTGTTTACTTTATTGTTATGAGAGTTTCCATGGTAAATAAGTATGAATATTACACATGGATTAAATTTTTCTGGATGAGCCATTAGAGAGATTCGACCTGATTACATTGAGAGTAAAATCACTGTTTTATCTTCTATAGTAACGGAGATATGCGAGTTTGAAATTTTATATAATGTTTTGTAAATCATGTTTCCAAGGATGTATTACATTGTTTCAACAATCAAAGCGGTTATTTCAAATCTCCACGACGACGACTACAATCATGCACAAATAGATTGTTTACTTTATTGTTATGAGAGTTTCCATGGTAACTAAGTATGAATATTACAGATGGTATAAATTTTTCTGGATGAGCCAATAGAAAGCTTCGACCTGACTACATTGAGTGTAATATCACTGCTGTATCTTCTATAGTAACGGAGATATACGGGTTTGAAATTTTAGAATAATATTTTTGTAAAACATGTTTCCAAGGATGTATTACATTGTTTCAACTATCAAAGTGGATATTTCAAATCTCCACGACGACGACTACAATCATGCACAAATAGATTGTTTACTTTATTGTTATGAGAGTTTCCATGGCAACTAAGCATGAATATTACACATGGACTAAATTTTTCTGGATGAGCCAATAGAAAGCTTCGACATGATTACATTGAGTGTAAAATCACTGCTGTATCTTCTATAGTAACGTAGATATGCGAGTTCGAAATTTTATATAATGTTTTTGTAAAACATGTTTCCAAGGATGTATTGCATTGTTTGAACAATCATAGTGGTTATTTCAAATCTCCACGACGACGACTACAATCATGCACAAATTGATTGTTTACTTTATTGTTATGAGAGTTTCCATGGTAACTAAGCATGAATATTACACATGGATTAAATTTTTCCAGATGAGCCATTAGAGAGCTTCGACCTGATTACATTGAGACTAAAGTCACTGCTTTATCTTCTATAGTAACGGAGATATGCGAGTTTGAAATTTTATATAATGTTTTTGTAAAACATGTTTCCAAGGATGTATTACATTGTTTCAACAATCAAAGTGGTTATTTCAAATCTCCACTACGACGACTACAATCATGCAAAAATACATTGTTTACTTTATTGTTATGAGAGTTTCCATGGTAACTAAGCATGAATATTACACATGGATTAAATTTTTCCAGATGAGCCATTAGAGAGCTTCGACCTGATTACATTGAGAGTAAAATCACTGCTTTATCTTCTATAGTAACGGAGATATGCGAGTTTGAAATTTTATATAATGTTTTTGTAAAACATGTTTCCAAGGATGTATTACATTGTTTCAACAATCAAAGTGGTTATTTCAAATCTCAACGACGACGATTACAATCATGCACAAATAGATTGTTTACTTTATTGTTATGAGAGTTTCCATGGTAACTAAGCATGAATATTACACATGGATTAAATTTTTCCAGATGAACCATTAGAGAGCTTCGACCCGATTACATTGAGAGTAAAATCACTGCTTTATCTTATATAGTAACGGAGATATGCGAGTTCGAAATTTTATATAATGTTTTTGTAAAACATGTTTCCAAGGAAGTATTACATTGTTTCAACAATCTTAGTGGTTATTTCAAATCTCCACGACGACGACTAAAATCATGCACAAATAGATTGTTTACTTTATTGTTATGAGAGTTTCCATGGTAACTAAGCATGAATATTACACATGGATTAATTTTTTCCAGATGAGCCATTAGAGAGCTTCGACCTGATTATATTGAGAGTAAAATCACTGCTGTATCTTCTATAGTAACGGAGATATGCGGGTTTGAAATTTTATATAATGTTTTTGTAAAACATGTTTCTAAGGATGCATAACATTGTTTCAACAATCAAAGTGGTTATTTCAAATCTCCACGACGACGACTACAATCATGCACAAATAGATTGTTTACTTTATTGTTATGAGAGTTTCCATGGTAACTAAGCATGACTATTACACATGGATTAAATTTTTCCAGATGAGCCATTAGAAAGCTTCGACCTGATTACATTGAGTGTAAAATCACTGCTGTATCTTCTATAGTAACGTAGATATGCGAGTTTGAAATTTTATATAATGTTTTTGTAAAACATGTTTCCAAGGATGTATTACATTGTTTCAACAATCAAAGTGGTTATTTCAAATCTCCACGACGACGACTACAATCATGCACAAATTGATTGTTTACTTTATTGTTATGAGAGTTTCCATGGCAACTAAGCATGAATATTTCACATGGACTAAATTTTTCTGGATGAGCCAATAGAGATGTTCGACCTGATTACATTGAGTGTAAAATCACTGCTGTGTCTTCTATAGTAACGTAGATATGCGAGTTTGAAATTTTATATAATGTTTTAGTAAAACAAGTTTCCAAGGATGTATTACATTGTTTCAACAATCAAAGTGGTTATTTCAAATCTCCACGACGACGTCTACAATCATGCACAAATAGATTGTTTACTTTATTGTTATGAGAGTTTCCATGGTAACTAAGCATGAATATTACACATTGATTAAATTTTTCCAGATGAACCATTAGAGAGCTTCGACCCGATTACATTGAGAGTAAAATCACTGTTTATCTTCGATAGTAACGGAGATATGCGGGTTTGAAATTTTATATAATGTTTTTGTAAAACATGTTTCCAAGGACGTATTACATTGTTTCAACAATCAAAGTGGTTATTTCAAATCTCCACGACGACGATTACAATCATGCACAAATAGATTGTTTACTTTATTGTTATGAGAGTTTCCATGGTAACTAAGCATGAATATTACAAATGGATTAAATTTTTCCAGATGAGCCATTAGCGAGCTTCGACCTGATTACATTGAGAGTAAAATCACTGCTTTATCTTCTATAGTAACGGAGATATGCGAGTTTGAAATTTTATATAATGTTTTTGTAAAACATGTTTCCAAGGATGTATTACATTGTTTCAACAATCAAAGTGGTTATTTCAAATCTCCACGACGACGACTACAATCATGCAAAAATACTTTTTTTACTTTATTGTTATGAGAGTTTCCATGGTAACTAAGCATGAATATTACACATGGATTAAATTTTTCCAGATGAGCCATTAGAGAGCGTCGACCTGATTATATTGAGAGTAAAATCACTGCTGTATCTTCTATAGTAACGGAGATATGCGGGTTTGAAACTTTATATAATGTTTTTGTAAAACATGTTTCCAAGGATGTATTACATTGTTTCAACAATCAAAGTGGTTATTTCAAATCTCCACGACGACGACTACAATCATGCACAAATAGATTGTTTACTTTATTGTTATGAGATTTTACATGGTAACTAAGCATGAATATTACACATGGATTAAATTTTTCCAGATGAGCCATTAGAGAGCTTCGACCTGATTATATTGAGAGTGAAATCACTGCTGTATCTTCTATAGTAACGGAGATATGCGGGTTTGAAATTTTATATAATGTTTTTGTAAAACATGTTTCCAAGGATGTATTACATTGTTTCAACAATCAAAGTGGTTATTTCAAATCTCCACGACGACGATTACAATCATGCACAAATAGATTGTTTACTTTATTGTTATGAGAGTTTCCATGGTAACTAAGCATGAATATTACACATGGATTAAATTTTTCCAGATGAACCATTAGAGAGCTTCGACCCGATTACATTGAGAGTAAAATCACTGCTTTATCTTCGATAGTAACGGAGATATGCGGGTTTGAAATTTTATATAATGTTTTTGTAAAACATGTTTCCAAGGATGTATTACATTGTTTCAACAATCAAAGTGGTTATTTCAAATCTCCACGACGACGACTACAATCATGCAAAAGTACATTGTTTACTTTATTGTTATGAGAGTTTCCATGGTAACTAAGCATGAATATTACACATGGATTAAATTTTTCCAGATGAGCCATTAGAGAGCTTCGACCTGATTACATTGAGACTAAAGTCACTGCTTTATCTTCTATAGTAACGGAGATATGCGAGTTTGAAATTTTATATAATGTTTTTGTAAAACATGTTTCCAAGGATGTATTACATTGTTTCAACAATCAAAGTGGTTATTTCAAATCTCCACTACGACGACTACAATCATGCAAAAATACATTGTTTACTTTATTGTTATGAGAGTTTCCATGGTAACTAAGCATGAATATTACACATGGATTAAATTTTTCCAGATGAGCCATTAGAGAGCTTCGACCTGATTATATTGAGAGTAAAATCACTGCTGTATCTTCTATAGTAACGGAGATATGCGAGTTTGAAATTTTATATAATGTTTTTGTAAAACATGTTTCCAAGGATGTATTACATTGTTTCAACAATCAAAGTGGTTATTTCAAATCTCCACGACGACGACTACAATCATGCACAAATAGATTGTTTACTTTATTGTTATGAGAGTTTCCATGGTAACTAAGCATGAATATTACACATGGATTAAATTTTTCTGGATGAGCCAATAGAAAGCTTCGACCTGATTACATTGAGTGTAATATCACTGCTGTATCTTCTATAGTAACGGAGATATGCGGGTTTGAAATTTTATATAATGTTTTTGTAAAACATGTTTCCAAGGATGTATTACATTGTTTCAACAATCAAAGTGGTTATTTCAAATCTCCACGACGACGACTACAATCATGCACAAATAGATTGTTTACTTTATTGTTATGAGAGTTTCCATGGTAACTAAGCATGAATATTACACATGGATTAAATTTTTCCAGATGAGCCATTAGAGAGCTTCGACCTGATTACATTGAGAGTAAAATCACTGCTTTATCTTCTATAGTAACGGAGATATGCGAGTTTGAAATTTTATATAATGTTTTTGTAAAACATGTTTCCAAGGATGTATTACATTGTTTCAACAATCAAAGTGGTTATTTCAAATCTCCACGACGACGATTACAATCATGCACAAATAGATTGTTTACTTTATTGTTATGAGAGTTTCCATGGTAACTAAGCATGAATATTACACATGGATTAAATTTTTCCAGATGAGCCATTAGAAAGCTTCGACCTGATTACATTGAGTGTAAAATCACTGCTGTATCTTCTATAGTAACGTAGATATGCGAGTTTGAAATTTTATATAATGTTTTTGTAAAACATGTTTCCAAGGATGTATTACATTGTTTCAACAATCAAAGTGGTTATTTCAAATCTCCACGACGACGACTACAATCATGCACAAATTGATTGTTTACTTTATTGTTATGAGAGTTTCCATGGCAACTAAGCATGAATATTTCACATGGACTAAATTTTTCTGGATGAGCCAATAGAGATGTTCGACCTGATTACATTGAGTGTAAAATCACTGCTGTGTCTTCTATAGTAACGTAGATATGCGAGTTTGAAATTTTATATAATGTTTTAGTAAAACAAGTTTCCAAGGATGTATTACATTGTTTCAACAATCAAAGTGGTTATTTCAAATCTCCACGACGACGTCTACAATCATGCACAAATAGATTGTTTACTTTATTGTTATGAGAGTTTCCATGGTAACTAAGCATGAATATTACACATGGATTAAATTTTTCTGGATGAGCCAATAGAAAGCTTCGACATGATTACATTGAGTGTAAAATCACTGCTGTATCTTCCATACTAACGTAGATATGCAAGTTTGAAATTTTATATAATGTTTTTGTAAAACATGTTTCCAAGGACATATTACATTGTTTCAACAATCGAAGTGGTTATTTCAAATCTCCACGACGACGACTACAATCATGCACAAATAGATTGTTTACTTTATTGTTATGAGAGTTTCCATGGTAAATAAGTATGAATATTACACATGGATTAAATTTTTCTGGATGAGCCATTAGAGAGATTCGACCTGATTACATTGAGAGTAAAATCACTGTTTTATCTTCTATAGTAACGGAGATATGCGAGTTTGAAATTTTATATAATGTTTTGTAAATCATGTTTCCAAGGATGTATTACATTGTTTCAACAATCAAAGCGGTTATTTCAAATCTCCACGACGACGACTACAATCATGCACAAATAGATTGTTTACTTTATTGTTATGAGAGTTTCCATGGTAACTAAGTATGAATATTACAGATGGTATAAATTTTTCTGGATGAGCCAATAGAAAGCTTCGACCTGACTACATTGAGTGTAATATCACTGCTGTATCTTCTATAGTAACGGAGATATACGGGTTTGAAATTTTAGAATAATATTTTTGTAAAACATGTTTCCAAGGATGTATTACATTGTTTCAACTATCAAAGTGGATATTTCAAATCTCCACGACGACGACTACAATCATGCACAAATAGATTGTTTACTTTATTGTTATGAGAGTTTCCATGGCAACTAAGCATGAATATTACACATGGACTAAATTTTTCTGGATGAGCCAATAGAAAGCTTCGACATGATTACATTGAGTGTAAAATCACTGCTGTATCTTCTATAGTAACGTAGATATGCGAGTTTGAAATTTTATATAATGTTTTAGTAAAACAAGTTTCCAAGGATGTATTACATTGTTTCAACAATCAAAGTGGTTATTTCAAATCTCCACGACGACGACTACAATCATGCACAAATAGACTGTTTACTTTATTGTTATGAGAGTTTCAATGGTAACTAAGCATGAATATTACACATGGATTAAATTTTTCTGGATGAGCCAATAGAAAGCTTCGACATGATTACATTGAGTGTAAAATCACTGCTGTATCTTCTATAGTAACGGAGATATGCGAGTTTGAAATTTTATATAATGTTTTTGTAAAACATGTTTCCAAGGATGTATTACATTGTTTCAACAATCAAAGTGGTTATTTCAAATCTCCGCGACGACGACTACAATCATGCAAAAATAGATTGTTTACTTTATTGTTATGAGAGTTTCCATGGTAACTAAGCATGAATATTACACATGGATTAAATTTTTCAAGATGAGACATTAGAAATCTTCGACCTGATTACATTGAGTGTAAAATCACTGCTGTATCTTCTATAGTAACGTAGATATGCGAGTTTGAAATTTTATATAATGTTTTTGTAAAACATGTTTCCAAGGATGTATTACATTGTTTCAACAATCAAAGTGGTTATTTCAAATCTCCACGAGGACGGCTACAATCATGCACAAATAGATTGTTTACTTTATTGTTATGAGAGTTTAAATGGTAACTAAGCATGAATATTACACATGGATTAAATTTTTCTGGATGAGCCAATAGGAAGCTTCGACATGATTACATAGAGTGTAAAATCACTGCTGTATCTTCTATACTAACGTAGATATGCAAGTTTGAAATTTTATATAATGTTTTTGTAAAACATGTTTCCAAGGACGTATTACATTGTTTCAACAATCAAAGTGGTTATTTCAAATCTCCACGACGACGGCTACAATCATGCACAAATAGATTGTTTACTTTATTGTTTGAGAGTTTAAATGGTAACTAAGCATGAATATTACACATGGATTGAATTTTTCAAGATGAGCCATTAGAAAGCTTCGACCTGATTACATTGAGTGTAAAATCACTGCTGTATCTTCTATAGTAACGTAGATATGCGAGTTTGAAATTTTATATAATGTTTTTGTAAAACATGTTTCCAAGGATGTATTACATTGTTTCAACAATCAAAGTGGTTATTTCAAATCTCCACGACGACGTCTACAATCATGCACAAATAGATTGTTTACTTTATTGTTATGAGAGTTTCCATGGTAACTAAGCATGAATATTACACATGGATTAAATTTTTCTGGATGAGCCAATAGAAATCTTCGACCTGATTACATTGAGTGTAAAATCACTGCTGTATCTTCCATACTAACGTAGATATGCAAGTTTGAAATTTTATATAATGTTTTTGTAAAACATGTTTCCAAGGACATATTACATTGTTTCAACAATCAAAGTGGTTATTTCAAATCTCCACGACGACGACTACAATCATGCACAAATAGATTGTTTACTTTATTGTTATGAGAGTTTCCATGGTAAATAAGTATGAATATTACACATGGATTAAATTTTTCTGGATGAGCCATTAGAGAGATTCGACCTGATTACATTGAGAGTAAAATCACTGTTTTATCTTCTATAGTAACGGAGATATGCGAGTTTGAAATTTTATATAATGTTTTGTAAATCATGTTTCCAAGGATGTATTACATTGTTTCAACAATCAAAGCGGTTATTTCAAATCTCCACGACGACGACTACAATCATGCACAAATAGATTGTTTACTTTATTGTTATGAGAGTTTCCATGGTAACTAAGTATGAATATTACAGATGGTATAAATTTTTCTGGATGAGCCAATAGAAAGCTTCGACCTGACTACATTGAGTGTAATATCACTGCTGTATCTTCTATAGTAACGGAGATATACGGGTTTGAAATTTTAGAATAATATTTTTGTAAAACATGTTTCCAAGGATGTATTACATTGTTTCAACTATCAAAGTGGATATTTCAAATCTCCACGACGACGACTACAATCATGCACAAATAGATTGTTTACTTTATTGTTATGAGAGTTTCCATGGCAACTAAGCATGAATATTACACATGGACTAAATTTTTCTGGATGAGCCAATAGAAAGCTTCGACATGATTACATTGAGTGTAAAATCACTGCTGTATCTTCTATAGTAACGTAGATATGCGAGTTCGAAATTTTATATAATGTTTTTGTAAAACATGTTTCCAAGGATGTATTGCATTGTTTGAACAATCATAGTGGTTATTTCAAATCTCCACGACGACGACTACAATCATGCACAAATTGATTGTTTACTTTATTGTTATGAGAGTTTCCATGGCAACTAAGCATGAATATTACCCATGGACTAAATTTTTCTGGATGAGCCAATAGAGATGTTCGACCTGATTACATTGAGTGTAAAATCACTGCTGTATTTTCCATACTAACGTAGATATGCAAGTTTGAAATTTTATATAATGTTTTTGTAAAACATGTTTCCAAGGACGTATTACATTGTTTCAACAATCAAAGTGGTTATTTCAAATCTCCACGACGACGACTACAATCATGCACAAATAGATTGTTTACTTTATTGTTATGAGAGTTTCCATGGCAACTAAGCATGAATATTGCACATGGACTAAATTTTTCTGGATGAGCCAATAGAAAGCTTCGACATGATTATATTGAGTGTAAAATCACTGCTGTGTCTTCTATAGTAACGTAGATATGCGAGTTTGAAATTTTATATAATGTTTTAGTAAAACAAGTTTCCAAGGATGTATTACATTGTTTCAACAATCAAAGTGGTTATTTCAAATCTCCACGACGACGACTACAATCATGCAAAAATACTTTTTTTACTTTATTGTTATGAGAGTTTCCATGGTAACTAAGCATGAATATTACACATGGATTAAATTTTTCCAGATGAGCCATTAGAGAGCGTCGACCTGATTATATTGAGAGTAAAATCACTGCTGTATCTTCTATAGTAACGGAGATATGCGGGTTTGAAACTTTATATAATGTTTTTGTAAAACATGTTTCCAAGGATGTATTACATTGTTTCAACAATCAAAGTGGTTATTTCAAATCTCCACGACGACGACTACAATCATGCACAAATAGATTGTTTACTTTATTGTTATGAGAGTTTTCATGGTAACTAAGCATGAATATTACACATGGATTAAATTTTACCAGATGAGCCATTAGAGAGCTTCGACCTGATTA
Source organism: Lepisma saccharinum (assembly GCF_977018435.1). Lineage (NCBI taxonomy): Eukaryota > Metazoa > Arthropoda > Insecta > Zygentoma > Lepismatidae > Lepisma > Lepisma saccharinum. Next base: position 94,522 of record NW_028143387.1, read on the forward strand.
TATTGAGAGTAAAATCACTGCTGTATCTTCTATAGTAACGGAGATATGCGGGTTTGAAATTGTATATAATGTTTTTGTAAAACATGTTTCCAAGGATGCATAACATTGTTTCAACAATCAAAGTGGTTATTTCAAATCTCCACGACGACGACTACAATCATGCACAAATAGATTGTTTACTTTATTGTTATGAGATTTTACATGGTAACTAAGCATGAATATTACACATGGATTAAATTTTTCCAGATGAGCCATTAGAGAGATTCGACCTGATTATATTGAGAGTGAAATCACTGCTGTATCTTCTATAGTAACGGAGATATGCGGGTTTGAAATTTTATATAATGTTTTTGTAAAACATGTTTCCAAGGATGTATTACATTGTTTCAACAATCAAAGTGGTTATTTCAAATCTCCACGACGACGATTACAATCATGCACAAATAGATTGTTTACTTTATTGTTATGAGAGTTTCCATGGTAACTAAGCATGAATATTACACATGGATTAAATTTTTCCAGATGAACCATTAGAGAGCTTCGACCCGATTACATTGAGAGTAAAATCACTGCTTTATCTTCGATAGTAACGGAGATATGCGGGTTTGAAATTTTATATAATGTTTTTGTAAAACATGTTTCCAAGGATGTATTACATTGTTTCAACAATCAAAGTGGTTATTTCAAATCTCCACGACGACGACTACAATCATGCAAAAATACATTGTTTACTTTATTGTTATGAGAGTTTCCATGGTAACTAAGCATGAATATTACACATGGATTAAATTTTTCCAGATGAGCCATTAGAGAGCTTCGACCTGATTATATTGAGAGTAAAATCACTGCTGTATCTTCTATAGTAACGTAGATATGCAAGTTTGAAATTTTATATAATGTTTTTGTAAAACATGTTTCCAAGGACATATTACATTGTTTCAACAATCAAAGTGGTTATTTCAAATCTCCACGACGACGACTACAATCATGCACAAATAGATTGTTTACTTTATTGTTATGAGAGTTTCCATGGTAAATAAGTATGAATATTACACATGGATTAAATTTTTCTGGATGAGCCATTAGAGAGATTCGACCTGATTACATTGAGAGTAAAATCACTGTTTTATCTTCTATAGTAACGGAGATATGCGAGTTTGAAATTTTATATAATGTTTTGTAAATCATGTTTCCAAGGATGTATTACATTGTTTCAACAATCAAAGCGGTTATTTCAAATCTCCACGACGACGACTACAATCATGCACAAATAGATTGTTTACTTTATTGTTATGAGAGTTTCCATGGTAACTAAGTATGAATATTACAGATGGTATAATTTTTTCTGGATGAGCCAATAGAAAGCTTCGACCTGACTACATTGAGTGTAATATCACTGCTGTATCTTCTATAGTGACGGAGATATGCGGGTTTGAAACTTTATATAAAGTTTTTGTAAAACATGTTTCCAAGGATGTATTACATTGTTTCAACAATCAAAGTGGTTATTTCAAATCTCCACGACGACGACTACAATCATGCACAAATAGATTGTTTACTTTATTGTTATGAGAGTTTTCATGGTAACTAAGCATGAATATTACACATGGATTAAATTTTACCAGATGAGCCATTAGAGAGCTTCGACCTGATTATATTGAGAGTAAAATCACTGCTGTATCTTCTATAGTAACGGAGATATGCGGGTTTGAAATTGTATATAATGTTTTTGTAAAACATGTTTCCAAGGATGCATAACATTGTTTCAACAATCAAAGTGGTTATTTCAAATCTCCACGACGACGACTACAATCATGCACAAATAGATTGTTTACTTTATTGTTATGAGATTTTACATGGTAACTAAGCATGAATATTACACATGGATTAAATTTTTCCAGATGAGCCATTAGAGAGATTCGACCTGATTATATTGAGAGTGAAATCACTGCTGTATCTTCTATAGTAACGGAGATATGCGGGTTTGAAATTTTATATAATGTTTTTGTAAAACATGTTTCCATGGATGTATTACATTGTTTCAACAATCAAAGTGGTTATTTCAAATCTCCACGACGACGATTACAATCATGCACAAATAGATTGTTTACTTTATTGTTATGAGAGTTTCCATGGTAACTAAGCATGAATATTACACATGGATTAAATTTTTCCAGATGAACCATTAGAGAGCTTCGACCCGATTACATTGAGAGTAAAATCACTGCTTTATCTTCGATAGTAACGGAGATATGCGGGTTTGAAATTTTATATAATGTTTTTGTAAAACATGTTTCCAAGGATGTATTACATTGTTTCAACAATCAAAGTGGTTATTTCAAATCTCCACGACGACGACTACAATCATGCAAAAATACATTGTTTACTTTATTGTTATGAGAGTTTCCATGGTAACTAAGCATGAATATTACACATGGATTAAATTTTTCCAGATGAGCCATTAGAGAGCTTCGACCTGATTATATTGAGAGTAAAATCACTGCTGTATCTTCTATAGTAACGTAGATATGCAAGTTTGAAATTTTATATAATGTTTTTGTAAAACATGTTTCCAAGGACATATTACATTGTTTCAACAATCAAAGTGGTTATTTCAAATCTCCACGACGACGACTACAATCATGCACAAATAGATTGTTTACTTTATTGTTATGAGAGTTTCCATGGTAAATAAGTATGAATATTACACATGGATTAAATTTTTCTGGATGAGCCATTAGAGAGATTCGACCTGATTACATTGAGAGTAAAATCACTGTTTTATCTTCTATAGTAACGGAGATATGCGAGTTTGAAATTTTATATAATGTTTTGTAAATCATGTTTCCAAGGATGTATTACATTGTTTCAACAATCAAAGCGGTTATTTCAAATCTCCACGACGACGACTACAATCATGCACAAATAGATTGTTTACTTTATTGTTATGAGAGTTTCCATGGTAACTAAGTATGAATATTACAGATGGTATAAATTTTTCTGGATGAGCCAATAGAAAGCTTCGACCTGACTACATTGAGTGTAATATCACTGCTGTATCTTCTATAGTAACGGAGATATACGGGTTTGAAATTTTAGAATAATATTTTTGTAAAACATGTTTCCAAGGATGTATTACATTGTTTCAACTATCAAAGTGGATATTTCAAATCTCCACGACGACGACTACAATCATGCACAAATAGATTGTTTACTTTATTGTTATGAGAGTTTCCATGGCAACTAAGCATGAATATTACACATGGACTAAATTTTTCTGGATGAGCCAATAGAAAGCTTCGACATGATTACATTGAGTGTAAAATCACTGCTGTATCTTCTATAGTAACGTAGATATGCGAGTTCGAAATTTTATATAATGTTTTTGTAAAACATGTTTCCAAGGATGTATTGCATTGTTTGAACAATCATAGTGGTTATTTCAAATCTCCACGACGACGACTACAATCATGCACAAATTGATTGTTTACTTTATTGTTATGAGAGTTTCCATGGCAACTAAGCATGAATATTACACATGGACTAAATTTTTCTGGATGAGCCAATAGAGATGTTCGACCTGATTACATTGAGTGTAAAATCACTGCTGTATTTTCCATACTAACGTAGATATGCAAGTTTGAAATTTTATATAATGTTTTTGTAAAACATGTTTCCAAGGACGTATTACATTGTTTCAACAATCAAAGTGGTTATTTCAAATCTCCACGACGACGACTACAATCATGCACAAATAGATTGTTTACTTTATTGTTATGAGAGTTTCCATGGCAACTAAGCATGAATATTGCACATGGACTAAATTTTTCTGGATGAGCCAATAGAAAGCTTCGACATGATTACATTGAGTGTAAAATCACTGCTGTGTCTTCTATAGTAACGTAGATATGCGAGTTTGAAATTTTATATAATGTCTTAGTAAAACAAGTTTCCAAGGATGTATTACATTGTTTCAACAATCAAAGTGGTTATTTCAAATCTCCACGACGACGACTACAATCATGCAAAAATACTTTTTTTACTTTATTGTTATGAGAGTTTCCATGGTAACTAAGCATGAATATTACACATGGATTAAATTTTTCCAGATGAGCCATTAGAGAGCGTCGACCTGATTATATTGAGAGTAAAATCACTGCTGTATCTTCTATAGTAACGGAGATATGCGGGTTTGAAACTTTATATAATGTTTTTGTAAAACATGTTTCCAAGGATGTATTACATTGTTTCAACAATCAAAGTGGTTATTTCAAATCTCCACGACGACGACTACAATCATGCACAAATAGATTGTTTACTTTATTGTTATGAGAGTTTTCATGGTAACTAAGCATGAATATTACACATGGATTAAATTTTACCAGATGAGCCATTAGAGAGCTTCGACCTTATTATATTGAGAGTAAAATCACTGCTGTATCTTCTATAGTAACGGAGATATGCGGGTTTGAAATTGTATATAATGTTTTTGTAAAACATGTTTCCAAGGATGCATAACATTGTTTCAACAATCAAAGTGGTTATTTCAAATCTCCACGACGACGACTACAATCATGCACAAATAGATTGTTTACTTTATTGTTATGAGATTTTACATGGTAACTAAGCATGAATATTACACATGGATTAAATTTTTCCAGATGAGCCATTAGAGAGATTCGACCTGATTATATTGAGAGTGAAATCACTGCTGTATCTTCTATAGTAACGGAGATATGCGGGTTTGAAATTTTATATAATGTTTTTGTAAAACATGTTTCCAAGGATGTATTACATTGTTTCAACAATCAAAGTGGTTATTTCAAATCTCCACGACGACGATTACAATCATGCACAAATAGATTGTTTACTTTATTGTTATGAGAGTTTCCATGGTAACTAAGCATGAATATTACACATGGATTAAATTTTTCCAGATGAACCATTAGAGAGCTTCGACCCGATTACATTGAGAGTAAAATCACTGCTTTATCTTCGATAGTAACGGAGATATGCGGGTTTGAAATTTTATATAATGTTTTTGTAAAACATGTTTCCAAGGATGTATTACATTGTTTCAACAATCAAAGTGGTTATTTCAAATCTCCGCGACGACGACTACAATCATGCAAAAATAGATTGTTTACTTTATTGTTATGAGAGTTTCCATGGTAACTAAGCATGAATATTACACATGGATTAAATTTTTCATGATGAGCCATTAGAAAGCTTCGACCTGATTACATTGAGTGTAAAATCACTGCTGTATCTTCTATAGTAACGTAGATATGCGAGTTTGAAATTTTATATAATGTTTTTGTAAAACATGTTTCCAAGGATGTATTACATTGTTTCAACAATCAAAGTGGTTATTTCAAATCTCCACGACGACGGCTACAATCATGCACAAATAGATTGTTTACTTTATTGTTATGAGAGTTTAAATGGTAACTAAGCATGAATATTACACATGGATTAAATTTTTCTGGATGAGCCAATAGAAAGCTTCGACATGATTACATTGAGTGTAAAATCACTGCTGTATCTTCTATACTAACGTAGATATGCAAGTTTGAAATTTTATATAATGTTTTTGTAAAACATGTTTCCAAGGACGTATTACATTGTTTCAACAATCAAAGTGGTTATTTCAAATCTCCACGACGACGGCTACATTCATGCACAAATAGATTGTTTACTTTATTGTTATGAGAGTTTAAATGGTAACTAAGCATGAATATTACACATGGATTGAATTTTTCAAGATGAGCCATTAGAAAGCTTCGACCTGATTACATTGAGTGTAAAATCACTGCTGTATCTTCTATAGTAACGTAGATATGCGAGTTTGAAATTTTATATAATGTTTTTGTAAAACATGTTTCCAAGGATGTATTACATTGTTTCAACAATCAAAGTGGTTATTTCAAATCCCCACGACGACGACTACAATCATGCACAAATTGATTGTTTACTTTATTGTTATGAGAGTTTCCATGGCAACTAAGCATGAATATTTCACATGGACTAAATTTTTCTGGATGAGCCAATAGAAAGCTTCGACCTGATTACATTGAGTGTAAAATCACTGCTTTATCTTCTATAGTAACGGAGATATGCGAGTTTGAAATTTTATATAATGTTTTTGTAAAACATGTTTCCAAGGATGTGTTACATTGTTTCAACAATCAAAGTGGTTATTTCAAATCTTCGCGACGGCGACTTCAATCATGCACAAATAGATTGTTTACTTTATTGTTATGAGAGTTTCCATGGTAACTAAGCATGAATATTACACATGGATTAAATTTTTCTGGATGATCCAATAGAAAGCTTCGACATGATTACATTGAGTGTAAAATCACTGCTGTATATTCTATACTAACGTAGATATGCAAGTTTGAAATTTTATATAATGTTTTTGTAAAACATGTTTCCAAGGACGTATTACATTGTTTCAACAATCAAAGTGGTTATTTCAAATCTCCACGACGACTACTAAAATCATGCACAAAAATTTTGTTTGCTTTATTGTTATGAGAGTTTCCATGGTAACTAAGTATGAATATTACACATGGATTAAATTTTTCTGGATGAGCCAATAGAAAGCTTCGACCTGATTACATTGAGTGTAAAATCACTGCTTTATCTTCTATAGTAACGGAGATATGCGAGTTTGAAATTTTATATAATGTTTTTTTAAAACATGTTTCCAAGGATGTATTACATTGTTTCAACAATCAAAGTGGTTATTTCAAATCTCCACGACGGCGACTTAATCATGCACACATAGATTGTTTACTTTATTGTTATGAGAGTTTCCATGGTAACTAAGCATGAATATTACACATGGATTAAATTTTTCTGGATGAGCCAATAGATTTGGTGTTTTAAGTCCACTTTATGCACAGTAAGGCTAATCGGGACTGGACCTACAGTTTAAAGTGGGATCCGAACCACTTGTGCCTCCGCCGGGTATCGAACCCGGGACCCCTTGATTACAAGGCGAAGACGCTACCACTGCGCCATCGGGGAGGCCCTGGATGAGCCAATAGAAAGCTTCGACATGATTACATTGAGTGTAAAATCACTGCTGTATCTTCTATAGTAACGTAGATATGCGAGTTCGAAATTTTATATAATGTTTTTGTAAAACATGTTTCCAAGGATGTATTGCATTGTTTGAACAATCATAGTGGTTATTTCAAATCTCCACGACGACGACTACAATCATGCACAAATTGATTGTTTACTTTATTGTTATGAGAGTTTCCATGGCAACTAAGCATGAATATTACACATGGACTAAATTTTTCTGGATGAGCCAATAGAGATGTTCGACCTGATTACATTGAGTGTAAAATCACTGCTGTATCTTCCATACTAACGTAGATATGCAAGTTTGAAATTTTATATAATGTTTTTGTAAAACATGTTTCCAAGGACGTATTACATTGTTTCAACAATCAAAGTGGTTATTTCAAATCTCCACGACGACGACTACAATCATGCACAAATAGACTGTTTACTTTATTGTTATGAGAGTTTCAATGGTAACTAAGCATGAATATTACACATGGATTAAATTTTTCTGGATGAGCCAATAGAAAGCTTCGACATGATTACATTGAGTGTAAAATCACTGCTGTATCTTCTATAGTAACGGGTATATGCGAGTTTGAAATTTTATATAATGTTTTTGTAAAACATGTTTCCAAGGATGTATTACATTGTTTCAACAATCAAAGTGGTTATTTCAAATCTCCGCGACGACGACTACAATCATGCAAAAATAGATTGTTTACTTTATTGTTATGAGAGTTTCCATGGTAACTAAGCATGAATATTACACATGGATTAAATTTTTCAAGATGAGACATTAGAAATCTTCGACCTGATTACATTGAGTGTAAAATCACTGCTGTATCTTCTATAATAACGTAGATATGCGAGTTTGAAATTTTATATAATGTTTTTGTAAAACATGTTTCCAAGGATGTATTACATTGTTTCAACAATCAAAGTGGTTATTTCAAATCTCCACGACGACGGCTACAATCATGCACAAATAGATTGTTTACTTTATTGTTATGAGAGTTTAAATGGTAACTAAGCATGAATATTACACATGGATTAAATTTTTCTGGATGAGCCAATAGAAAGCTTCGACATGATTACATTGAGTGTAAAATCACTGCTGTATCTTCTATACTAACGTAGATATGCAAGTTTGAAATTTTATATAATGTTTTTGTAAAACATGTTTCCAAGGACGTATTACATTGTTTCAACAATCAAAGTGGTTATTTCAAATCTCCACGACGACGGCTACAATCATGCACAAATAGATTGTTTACTTTATTGTTATGAGAGTTTAAATGGTAACTAAGCATGAATATTACACATGGATTGAATTTTTCAAGATGAGCCATTAGAAAGCTTCGACCTGATTACATTGAGTGTAAAATCACTGCTGTATCTTCTATAGTAACGTAGATATGCGAGTTTGAAATTTTATATAATGTTTTTGTAAAACATGTTTCCAAGGATGTATTACATTGTTGCAACAATCAAAGTGGTTATTTCAAATCCCCACGACGACGAATACAATCATGCACAAATTGATTGTTTACTTTATTGTTATGAGAGTTTCCATGGCAACTAAGCATGAATATTTCACATGGACTAAATTTTTCTGGATGAGCCAATAGAAAGCTTCGACCTGATTACATTGAGTGTAAAATCACTGCTTTATCTTCTATAGTAACGGAGATATGCGAGTTTGAAATTTTATATAATGTTTTTGTAAAACATGTTTCCAAGGATGTGTTACATTGTTTCAACAATCAAAGTGGTTATTTCAAATCTCCACGACGGCGACTTCAATCATGCACAAATAGATTGTTTACTTTATTGTTATGAGAGTTTCCATGGTAACTAAGCATGAATATTACACATGGATTAAATTTTTCTGGATGAGCCAATAGAAAGCTTCGACATGATTACATTGAGTGTAAAATCACTGCTGTATATTCTACACTAACGTAGATATGCAAGTTTGAAATTTTATATAATGTCTTTGTAAAACATGTTTCCAAGGACGCATTACATTGTTTCAACAATCAAAGTGGTTATTTCAAATCTCCACGACGACTACTAAAATCATGCACAAAAATTTTGTTTGCTTTATTGTTATGAGAGTTTCCATGGTAGCTAAGTATGAATATTACACATGGATTAAATTTTTCTGGATGAGTCAATAGAAAGCTTCGACCTGATTACATTGAGTGTAAAATCACTGCTTTATCTTCTATAGTAACGGAGATATGCGAGTTTGAAATTTTATATAATGTTTTTGTAAAACATGTTTCCAAGGATGTGTTACATTGTTTCAACAATCAAAGTGGTTAATACAAATCTCCACGACGGCGACTTCAATCATGCACACATAGATTATTTACTTTATTGTTATGAGAGTTTCCATGGTAACTAAGCATGAATATTACACATGGATTAAATTTTTCTGGATGAGCCAATAGAAAGCTTCGACATGATTACATTGAGTGTAAAATCACTGCTGTATCTTCTATAGTAACGTAGATATGCGAGTTTGAAATTTTATATAATGTTTTAGTAAAACAAGTTTCCAAGGATGTATTACATTGTTTCAACAATCAAAGTGGTTATTTCAAATCTCTACGACGACGACTACAATCATGCACAAATAGACTGTTTACTTTATTGTTATGAGAGTTTCCATGGTAACTAAGCATGAATATTACACATGGATTAAATTTTTCTGGATGAGCCAATAGAAAGCTTCGACATGATTACATTGAGTGTAAAATCACTGCTGTATCTTCTATAGTAACGTAGATATGCGAGTTCGAAATTTTATATAATGTTTTTGTAAAACATGTTTCCAAGGATGTATTGCATTGTTTGAACAATCATAGTGGTTATTTCAAATCTCCACGACGACGACTACAATCATGCACAAATTGATTGTTTACTTTATTGTTATGAGAGTTTCCATGGCAACTAAGCATGAATATTACACATGGACTAAATTTTTCTGGATGAGCCAATAGAGATGTTCGACCTGATTACATTGAGTGTAAAATCACTGCTGTATTTTCCATACTAACGTAGATATGCAAGTTTGAAATTTTATATAATGTTTTTGTAAAACATGTTTCCAAGGACGTATTACATTGTTTCAACAATCAAAGTGGTTATTTCAAATCTCCACGACGACGACTACAATCATGCACAAATAGATTGTTTACTTTATTGTTATGAGAGTTTCCATGGCAACTAAGCATGAATATTGCACATGGACTAAATTTTTCTGGATGAGCCAATAGAAAGCTTCGACATGATTACATTGAGTGTAAAATCACTGCTGTGTCTTCTATAGTAACGTAGATATGCGAGTTTGAAATTTTATATAATGTTTTAGTAAAACAAGTTTCCAAGGATGTATTACATTGTTTCAAGAATCAAAGTGGTTATTTCAAATCTCAACGACGACGGCTACAATCATGCACAAATAGATTGTTTACTTTATTGTTATGAGAGTTTAAATGGTAACTAAGCATGAATATTACACATGGATTAAATTTTTCTGGATGAGCCAATAGAAAGCTTCGACATGATTACATTGAGTGTAAAATCACTGCTGTATCTTCTATACTAACGTAGATATGCAAGTTTGAAATTTTATATAATGTTTTTGTAAAACATGTTTCCAAGGACGTATTACATTGTTTCAACAATCAAAGTGGTTATTACAAATCTCCACGACGACGGCTACAATCATGCACAAATAGATTGTTTACTTTATTGTTATGAGAGTTTAAATGGTAACTAAGCATGAATATTACACATGGATTGAATTTTTCAAGATGAGCCATTAGAAAGCTTCGACCTGATTACATTGAGTGTAAAATCACTGCTTTATCTTCTATAGTAACGGAGATATGCGAGTTTGAAATTTTATATAATGTTTTTTTAAAACATGTTTCCAAGGATGTGTTACATTGTTTCAACAATCAAAGTGGTTATTTCAAATCTCCACGACGGCGACTTAATCATGCACACATAGATTGTTTACTTTATTGTTATGAGAGTTTCCATGGTAACTAAGCATGAATATTACACATGGATTAAATTTTTCTGGATGAGCCAATAGAAAGCTTCGACATGATTACATTGAGTGTAAAATCACTGCTGTATCTTCTATAGTAACGTAGATATGCGAGTTCGAAATTTTATATAATGTTTTTGTAAAACATGTTTCCAAGGATGTATTGCATTGTTTGAACAATCATAGTGGTTATTTCAAATCTCCACGACGACGACTACAATCATGCACAAATTGATTGTTTACTTTATTGTTATGAGAGTTTCCATGGCAACTAAGCATGAATATTACACATGGACTAAATTTTTCTGGATGAGCCAATAGAGATGTTCGACCTGATTACATTGAGTGTAAAATCACTGCTGTATCTTCCATACTAACGTAGATATGCAAGTTTGAAATTTTATATAATGTTTTTGTAAAACATGTTTCCAAGGACGTATTACATTGTTTCAACAATCAAAGTGGTTATTTCAAATCTCCACGACGACGACTACAATCATGCACAAATAGACTGTTTACTTTATTGTTATGAGAGTTTCAATGGTAACTAAGCATGAATATTACACATGGATTAAATTTTTCTGGATGAGCCAATAGAAAGCTTCGACATGATTACATTGAGTGTAAAATCACTGCTGTATCTTCTATAGTAACGGGTATATGCGAGTTTGAAATTTTATATAATGTTTTTGTAAAACATGTTTCCAAGGATGTATTACATTGTTTCAACAATCAAAGTGGTTATTTCAAATCTCCGCGACGACGACTACAATCATGCAAAAATAGATTGTTTACTTTATTGTTATGAGAGTTTCCATGGTAACTAAGCATGAATATTACACATGGATTAAATTTTTCAAGATGAGACATTAGAAATCTTCGACCTGATTACATTGAGTGTAAAATCACTGCTGTATCTTCTATAATAACGTAGATATGCGAGTTTGAAATTTTATATAATGTTTTTGTAAAACATGTTTCCAAGGATGTATTACATTGTTTCAACAATCAAAGTGGTTATTTCAAATCTCCACGACGACGGCTACAATCATGCACAAATAGATTGTTTACTTTATTGTTATGAGAGTTTAAATGGTAACTAAGCATGAATATTACACATGGATTAAATTTTTCTGGATGAGCCAATAGAAAGCTTCGACATGATTACATTGAGTGTAAAATCACTGCTGTATCTTCTATACTAACGTAGATATGCAAGTTTGAAATTTTATATAATGTTTTTGTAAAACATGTTTCCAAGGACGTATTACATTGTTTCAACAATCAAAGTGGTTATTTCAAATCTCCACGACGACGGCTACAATCATGCACAAATAGATTGTTTACTTTATTGTTATGAGAGTTTAAATGGTAACTAAGCATGAATATTACACATGGATTGAATTTTTCAAGATGAGCCATTAGAAAGCTTCGACCTGATTACATTGAGTGTAAAATCACTGCTGTATCTTCTATAGTAACGTAGATATGCGAGTTTGAAATTTTATATAATGTTTTTGTAAAACATGTTTCCAAGGATGTATTACATTGTTGCAACAATCAAAGTGGTTATTTCAAATCCCCACGACGACGACTACAATCATGCACAAATTGATTGTTTACTTTATTGTTATGAGAGTTTCCATGGCAACTAAGCATGAATATTTCACATGGACTAAATTTTTCTGGATGAGCCAATAGAAAGCTTCGACCTGATTACATTGAGTGTAAAATCACTGCTTTATCTTCTATAGTAACGGAGATATGCGAGTTTGAAATTTTATATAATGTTTTTGTAAAACATGTTTCCAAGGATGTGTTACATTGTTTCAACAATCAAAGTGGTTATTTCAAATCTCCACGACGGCGACTTCAATCATGCACAAATAGATTGTTTACTTTATTGTTATGAGAGTTTCCATGGTAACTAAGCATGAATATTACACATGGATTAAATTTTTCTGGATGAGCCAATAGAAAGCTTCGACATGATTACATTGAGTGTAAAATCACTGCTGTATATTCTACACTAACGTAGATATGCAAGTTTGAAATTTTATATAATGTCTTTGTAAAACATGTTTCCAAGGACGCATTACATTGTTTCAACAATCAAAGTGGTTATTTCAAATCTCCACGACGACTACTAAAATCATGCACAAAAATTTTGTTTGCTTTATTGTTATGAGAGTTTCCATGGTAGCTAAGTATGAATATTACACATGGATTAAATTTTTCTGGATGAGTCAATAGAAAGCTTCGACCTGATTACATTGAGTGTAAAATCACTGCTTTATCTTCTATAGTAACGGAGATATGCGAGTTTGAAATTTTATATAATGTTTTTGTAAAACATGTTTCCAAGGATGTGTTACATTGTTTCAACAATCAAAGTGGTTAATACAAATCTCCACGACGGCGACTTCAATCATGCACACATAGATTATTTACTTTATTGTTATGAGAGTTTCCATGGTAACTAAGCATGAATATTACACATGGATTAAATTTTTCTGGATGAGCCAATAGAAAGCTTCGACATGATTACATTGAGTGTAAAATCACTGCTGTATCTTCTATAGTAACGTAGATATGCGAGTTTGAAATTTTATATAATGTTTTAGTAAAACAAGTTTCCAAGGATGTATTACATTGTTTCAACAATCAAAGTGGTTATTTCAAATCTCTACGACGACGACTACAATCATGCACAAATAGACTGTTTACTTTATTGTTATGAGAGTTTCCATGGTAACTAAGCATGAATATTACACATGGATTAAATTTTTCTGGATGAGCCAATAGAAAGCTTCGACATGATTACATTGAGTGTAAAATCACTGCTGTATCTTCTATAGTAACGTAGATATGCGAGTTCGAAATTTTATATAATGTTTTTGTAAAACATGTTTCCAAGGATGTATTGCATTGTTTGAACAATCATAGTGGTTATTTCAAATCTCCACGACGACGACTACAATCATGCACAAATTGATTGTTTACTTTATTGTTATGAGAGTTTCCATGGCAACTAAGCATGAATATTACACATGGACTAAATTTTTCTGGATGAGCCAATAGAGATGTTCGACCTGATTACATTGAGTGTAAAATCACTGCTGTATTTTCCATACTAACGTAGATATGCAAGTTTGAAATTTTATATAATGTTTTTGTAAAACATGTTTCCAAGGACGTATTACATTGTTTCAACAATCAAAGTGGTTATTTCAAATCTCCACGACGACGACTACAATCATGCACAAATAGATTGTTTACTTTATTGTTATGAGAGTTTCCATGGCAACTAAGCATGAATATTGCACATGGACTAAATTTTTCTGGATGAGCCAATAGAAAGCTTCGACATGATTACATTGAGTGTAAAATCACTGCTGTGTCTTCTATAGTAACGTAGATATGCGAGTTTGAAATTTTATATAATGTTTTAGTAAAACAAGTTTCCAAGGATGTATTACATTGTTTCAAGAATCAAAGTGGTTATTTCAAATCTCAACGACGACGGCTACAATCATGCACAAATAGATTGTTTACTTTATTGTTATGAGAGTTTAAATGGTAACTAAGCATGAATATTACACATGGATTAAATTTTTCTGGATGAGCCAATAGAAAGCTTCGACATGATTACATTGAGTGTAAAATCACTGCTGTATCTTCTATACTAACGTAGATATGCAAGTTTGAAATTTTATATAATGTTTTTGTAAAACATGTTTCCAAGGACGTATTACATTGTTTCAACAATCAAAGTGGTTATTACAAATCTCCACGACGACGGCTACAATCATGCACAAATAGATTGTTTACTTTATTGTTATGAGAGTTTAAATGGTAACTAAGCATGAATATTACACATGGATTGAATTTTTCAAGATGAGCCATTAGAAAGCTTCGACCTGATTACATTGAGTGTAAAATCACTGCTTTATCTTCTATAGTAACGGAGATATGCGAGTTTGAAATTTTATATAATGTTTTTTTAAAACATGTTTCCAAGGATGTGTTACATTGTTTCAACAATCAAAGTGGTTATTTCAAATCTCCACGACGGCGACTTAATCATGCACACATAGATTGTTTACTTTATTGTTATGAGAGTTTCCATGGTAACTAAGCATGAATATTACACATGGATTAAATTTTTCTGGATGAGCCAATAGAAAGCTTCGACATGATTACATTGAGTGTAAAATCACTGCTGTATCTTCTATAGTAACGTAGATATGCGAGTTCGAAATTTTATATAATGTTTTTGTAAAACATGTTTCCAAGGATGTATTGCATTGTTTGAACAATCATAGTGGTTATTTCAAATCTCCACGACGACGACTACAATCATGCACAAATTGATTGTTTACTTTATTGTTATGAGAGTTTCCATGGCAACTAAGCATGAATATTACACATGGACTAAATTTTTCTGGATGAGCCAATAGAGATGTTCGACCTGATTACATTGAGTGTAAAATCACTGCTGTATCTTCCATACTAACGTAGATATGCAAGTTTGAAATTTTATATAATGTTTTTGTAAAACATGTTTCCAAGGACGTATTACATTGTTTCAACAATCAAAGTGGTTATTTCAAATCTCCACGACGACGACTACAATCATGCACAAATAGACTGTTTACTTTATTGTTATGAGAGTTTCAATGGTAACTAAGCATGAATATTACACATGGATTAAATTTTTCTGGATGAGCCAATAGAAAGCTTCGACATGATTACATTGAGTGTAAAATCACTGCTGTATCTTCTATAGTAACGGGTATATGCGAGTTTGAAATTTTATATAATGTTTTTGTAAAACATGTTTCCAAGGATGTATTACATTGTTTCAACAATCAAAGTGGTTATTTCAAATCTCCGCGACGACGACTACAATCATGCAAAAATAGATTGTTTACTTTATTGTTATGAGAGTTTCCATGGTAACTAAGCATGAATATTACACATGGATTAAATTTTTCAAGATGAGACATTAGAAATCTTCGACCTGATTACATTGAGTGTAAAATCACTGCTGTATCTTCTATAATAACGTAGATATGCGAGTTTGAAATTTTATATAATGTTTTTGTAAAACATGTTTCCAAGGATGTATTACATTGTTTCAACAATCAAAGTGGTTATTTCAAATCTCCACGACGACGGCTACAATCATGCACAAATAGATTGTTTACTTTATTGTTATGAGAGTTTAAATGGTAACTAAGCATGAATATTACACATGGATTAAATTTTTCTGGATGAGCCAATAGAAAGCTTCGACATGATTACATTGAGTGTAAAATCACTGCTGTATCTTCTATACTAACGTAGATATGCAAGTTTGAAATTTTATATAATGTTTTTGTAAAACATGTTTCCAAGGACGTATTACATTGTTTCAACAATCAAAGTGGTTATTTCAAATCTCCACGACGACGGCTACAATCATGCACAAATAGATTGTTTACTTTATTGTTATGAGAGTTTAAATGGTAACTAAGCATGAATATTACACATGGATTGAATTTTTCAAGATGAGCCATTAGAAAGCTTCGACCTGATTACATTGAGTGTAAAATCACTGCTGTATCTTCTATAGTAACGTAGATATGCGAGTTTGAAATTTTATATAATGTTTTTGTAAAACATGTTTCCAAGGATGTATTACATTGTTGCAACAATCAAAGTGGTTATTTCAAATCCCCACGACGACGACTACAATCATGCACAAATTGATTGTTTACTTTATTGTTATGAGAGTTTCCATGGCAACTAAGCATGAATATTTCACATGGACTAAATTTTTCTGGATGAGCCAATAGAAAGCTTCGACCTGATTACATTGAGTGTAAAATCACTGCTTTATCTTCTATAGTAACGGAGATATGCGAGTTTGAAATTTTATATAATGTTTTTGTAAAACATGTTTCCAAGGATGTGTTACATTGTTTCAACAATCAAAGTGGTTATTTCAAATCTCCACGACGGCGACTTCAATCATGCACAAATAGATTGTTTACTTTATTGTTATGAGAGTTTCCATGGTAACTAAGCATGAATATTACACATGGATTAAATTTTTCTGGATGAGCCAATAGAAAGCTTCGACATGATTACATTGAGTGTAAAATCACTGCTGTATATTCTACACTAACGTAGATATGCAAGTTTGAAATTTTATATAATGTCTTTGTAAAACATGTTTCCAAGGACGCATTACATTGTTTCAACAATCAAAGTGGTTATTTCAAATCTCCACGACGACTACTAAAATCATGCACAAAAATTTTGTTTGCTTTATTGTTATGATACTTTCCATGGTAGCTAAGTATG